>NW_020172492.1:7540699-7561426 GCF_003031525.2 Neophocaena asiaeorientalis asiaeorientalis
TATCTCTCTCTCTCTCTCTCTCTCTCTCTCTCTCTCTCTCTCTCTCTCTCTCTCTATATATATATATATATATAATGTGATTGTTTTAAGTTGCTGATCTCTTGATTTCAAATGCATTTTAAATATCCTGCATTTGTACTCTCCTCCTGATTACTGGTTTTAATATCATATTTGTGTGTGGATAATGTCCTGCCTTTATGTTTGCCTTTACCAGTGAGCTTTCCCATTTTGTAATTTTCTTGTTTCTAGTTGTGGCCTTTTCTTTTTCTCCTCCCATCATCCAAGGGCCAGAGTCCAGCTGCTCCCCTGTTCCCAGAGTAGGTTCTGACTTAGTCTATGGACTCAGTTACACAGGCTGCAGGATCATAGTTTTCTTGCTCCTGGTGCCTGCCCATTGATGAGTGGAGCTGGGTCTTGGCCTTCTGGTGGGCAGGGCCACGTTAAAGGACATGTCTAGAGGTGACTATGGACTCAGGAAGTCCTTAGGCAGCCTGTCTGCTGATGTGTGGAGCTGTGTTCCCATTCTACTGCTTGTTTGGCCTGAGGTGTCCCAGCACCGGGGGGTGGGGGGAGCTTACAGGCTGTTGGGTGGGGCCAGGTCTTGAGTGCTTATGACCCAGGCAAGATGTCTACCTTCAATAAGAGTACATGTAGATGACATTCTTTGATACATCTGCCAGCACCACTGATGTCCATGTCCCCAGGGTGAGCTACGGCCGCCCCCCACTTCCCCAGGAGACCCTTCAAGACCAGGAGGTAGGTCTGGCCCAGGCTCCTAGTCACCTTTTTTTTTTCTAGTCACCACTTTCGCCCTAGGTCCTGGTGCATGTGAAACCTTGCGTGCACTCTCCAAGAGTGGAGGTCTCTGTTTCCCCCAGTCCTGTGGAGCTCCTGCAATCAAGCTCTGCTGGCCTTCAAAACCAAATACTCGGGGCTTACCTGGTGGCGCAGTGGTTGAGAGTCCGCCTGCCGATGCAGGGGACGCGGGTTTGTGCCCCGGTCCGGGAGGATCCCACATGCTGCGGAGCGGCTGGGCCAAAAAAAAAAAAAAAAAAAGGGCAGTGGGAGGCTGAGGCAGTTGATGTGGTCAGTCTAGCCTCTAACATGCCCTGGAGGGACCCAAACTATTCAATAGCTTTATGTGAGGGCTTCCCTGGTGGCGCAGTGGTTGAGAGTCCGCCTGCCGATGCAGGGGACATGGGTTCGTGCCCCGGTCCGGGAAGATCCCGTGAGCCATGGCCGCTGAGCCTGCGCGTCCGGAGCCTGTGCTCCGCAACGGGAGAGGCCGCAACAGTGAGAGGCCCGCGTACCGCAAAAAAAAAAAAAAAAAAAAAACAATGAGTTCTCCTCCTCCTGATGCCAGGCCTCTAGGCTGGGGAGCCTGATGTGGGGCTCAGAACTCTCACTCCTGTGGGAGAACTTCTGTGATACAGTTGTTCCTTAGTTGTGGGTCACCCACCCAGGTGGTATGGAGTTCTATTGTATCACGAGTGCACCACCCCCACCATCTTGTTGTGGTTTCTTCTATCTCTGGATGTACTTTTTTTGGTAGGTTCCAGTCTTTTTTACTGATGGTCGTTCAACAGTTAGTTGTGAATTTGATGTGCTTGTGAGAGGAGATGAGCTCAAGGTCCTACTGTTCCACCATTTGTCCCTCCCAGTGGGAGGTTTCACTTCTTGACTAATCTTTGTGCATGTGCTCACTTTCCCTAAAATGATAATAAATTAAAGGGTGATCTATAGTGCCTCTATACAGATTTTTTTTTTTTTTTTGCGGTACACGTGCCTCTCACTGCTGTGGCCTGTCCCGTTGCGGAGCACAGGCTCTGGACGCGCAGGCTCAGCGGCCATGGCTCACGGGCCCAGCCGCTCCGCGGCATGTGGGATCTTCCCGCACCGGGGCACGAACCCGTGTCCCCTGCATCGGCAGGCGGACTCTCAACCACTGTGCCACCAGGGAAGCCCCAGATTTTTTTCAACAGCTAAACATTTGAAATCCAAAAGCCTTTTTTCCCCTGAGTTTCTTGAGATGAACAAATAGAACTTTCATGTGCTGTGGTAAATCACTGTGGCACTAGCATGCAGAGTCTTGGTGGTATCTCTTTGGCTACATTAATTACTCATAATTTCTCTTCTCGGGGCTTGGATAGAATTCCTTATTTTCTTTTCTCCTTTGTCATGTGTAACAGTTTCAGTAATTTAAAGAAAAAAGGATGAAGATCTTTGTTCTTGTACTTAGCATTTTTGCTAAATTATTCTACTTTGGATAGATCCAGTATTTAAACATCTTCTAATTTTGCTCATTTATCTGTTCTCTCTAAAAAAGCCATTTATATTAAAACAGAAGAGAACAACTTTTCCTCTTGATCACATGACATTAACTTGATGAGATCATATCTTTTAGTTACAATATTCACAGATGTGAGCAAAAAATATTTTAAAAATATAATGTCCATTAGTGAAGCAGTGTTTGCCTTAATTTAACAAACATGTATTGAGCCCCATCTCTGAAATACACAGAGTTCTTAGTGCTGGAATGTGTTAGTGAACAACAGAAGCAACAATTCCTGTCTTTATAGAGCTTTTATTCTTATGCGGTGAGACAAACAAACACAATAGATAAGTAAATTTTGCTGCATATGAATTGAACAAACTCTGTTTCCCCACCTTCAGACTCTCTTGACTAACTTTTTTCTTCCTAAAGCACTTTTGCTTTCCTGATCTTGCTGCTTCCTGGGGCCAACCACTCACTATTCCTGGAATTTCTGGACTCTCTGTTTTAAGGGCTACCACTACCACAGCTGAAGCTGCTTGCCCAGTGTTTGCAGCTCCTATCATCCCTTAAGGACTTTAATAAAATATGTGACATCCCATGTGGCCACCATAAAAGGCAAATAATTTAACATTAGCTCTACTTCATACACTTATTCAACAAATGCTTCTTTGAACACAAAAGGCTGGTCAGATACTGTTCTAGGTCCATAGGATACATCAATAAAATCTTGGAGTTAACAATCTAGGAGGAGTCAGAGAACCAATAATAAAGTATTTTAGAAGGTGGTAAGTACAATAGTAAAAAAAAAAAAGTAAAACAAGATGAGGGGATTTGTAGAGCTGGGAGTAGAGTGAAAGCAGTTTTAAAGAAGGGAGTCAGGATAGGCTTCAATGAGGAGGGAGCAATTGAGAGAAGATTTACAGGAGGGTTGGAAATCAGAATCAGTGAGGGAGAAGCAGATAGAACGAAGGCAAAGAGGTAATTAGAATCAGCTCATGTAGGATATCCAAAGAATGTTGGCTTTTAGTTTGAGTGAAATGGGAATTGTTGCAAGATTTCGATTAGAAGCATGATGTGGTGTGAAAAAAAATGTGTGTGTGTGTGTACACACAATTGGTACCTAAGTCTGCTGGATAAATAACTCATATCTCCCTGAGCTAGGACCTCAGCCCTTCTCCTTTGATCTTGGATTCTAAGTGTTAGAGGTATGATAGGCAAGAATTCACATCTGCAAGTTGCTCCACTATCTGTCCTGGCCACTACTCTTGCTAGTTGTCTGATTTCTACTGCTTAGAATCTCACATTAATGCTCCATCTGTCAGACAACTGGGCTGTTATGTTCTTCTTGGTTCAGAAGCAAGGACATGCCTTGATGGCTGACATTACTGAAACATCTACTTATGCAGGCCTGCCATTTTAATTGAAAACACACACACACACACACACACACACACACAACACCAAATAAGCTGTGTGGCAGATATTACACTTGAGCTGCCCATGTAGTGGTGTTGGATTACCCTTGATACAAAATATATCATTTCTCTGGCCAGCTCAGGACATAGTACCACTTTTGTAAGCCTGGTCTTTGGGAAATGAGTCCTCATTATAGTTGTGTGGCTCTATGGTGACAAAGATCTTTTGGTTTTATCATACAGCTCTCTCTGTCCAGGGGTGTGTACACAGTGCCACAGAGCTATGTCTGGGTGGTTCAACTACAGGCTCACGCTGTCTCTACCACCAGGCCCTCTGAACTTAAGGTCCTGCATCTTTGCTTACCTTTCCTGACCACCTTCCAACTTCTAGTCATCTTTTCCCCTTAGTGTCTTCACTTTTTTCTAAAAGCTGGAATCCATCAGAATTCCCAGAACATCAACTTACAAGAAGTCTAAGTACAGATGGAATTCATGTACTATGACTATGGATGAATAGACATAGAATGTAGCTATTTAACATAACAACTGACCCACCTAGATAAATCCAATCATTAACTTGTTATATGAAGGAGGCACTGTTCATAATAGGAATGACTTGCCTTAAAATATAATGAACTCTTAATCACCTGATGTGCTAAAGTAGATATAATGTGACCATAGCTAGGAATGCTGTGGAAGAAATCTCTGAATTTGTTTGGAATGACTGCTACCAAACAGAAGCGTCCATTACTCTTTACATTCAAGGGAAAGAATTGGTTAAAGTCTGTAGCTCTTAGGATCCAGGAGGTCTAAATTTTGGGGGTCAGTGTATGCCAAAGGCCAAAGCAGAAAAAACATTAAGGGAGTAAGGGGTCATTCTGACTTGTCCTGTTCCCACTTGGAAACTAAGGGCTGAACAAGATTATAGCAGGGCCAGGTGTCAGGAAGTCAGAACCTCAAAGATCAAACATTTAAGCAGGTGTTCAGCAATAGTAACAAGAAGAAAGTAATCTAAAGGGCAAATTAATCATGGTACCAGGGTCATGGGGACTACCATATCAAGACAACACTGGGCCCCAATAACGACTTCTTTACTCTGTCTTTTAGGAAAGAAGTTTTCTCAGGGCATGACTGTCTTAGGGCATATGAGTAAGAATAGAAATAGATGAATGCATAAGTGGGACTGGTTAGGGTACAGGGATGGTGGAACTGACTCTCAGTTCTGGGCTTCTCACCTATTATTATCCCCTCCCTGCCCCCTCCATAACACACACACACACACACATTCTACATTACTGTTAAAGAAAACTACATAACTGTTTTAGTCATGAGCGCTCTTGGATGGTAAAGTATTTTGGGTACCTTCTCAAATTGAATATTTTGATCTTGATTATTTTGACAGCTCTATGGAGCCGCATCTATATAGACATCAACTATTTAAGTATTCATGTGCGTATGTCCAAATCATAAAAACATTCAAAAATGTTCTACGAGTTGCAAATCATCCTTAAAACATTTTGAGAAATCTGCCTGAGCTTAACGCAGTGCACATTCACCCAGTGCATTGTGGTAATCCTGAACCCGGACTGAAAGCCATTAGAATCAAGAGTAGATTTGAAATTTTGCATTTGTTTATAGGGTAACTGTTATCTTAACTTCTTTTCATGATGAAAGGAGGACACATAAACTTATCTGCAGGAAACAGGCTGCGCATTTCAAAATTCCTTCTCACATCCCACACTGAAATCATCTACAGCCAAGAGGCGGTTACGCAGAACACAGATGAAGTTTTGCTCCATATTACAAATGCGCTCATTTCAGCATGTTCTGCGGGAGACCACTGGAAGATAAAACTATTATCTTTCCTACTATGAACACCAAAATTTTATTTTTTCATTTAACTTGGTAGAATAATGTAGACGAAGAGATTGCGATGAAGAGATTGCTATTAAAAGTTTTAACCTATTTTTTTGATGCACTATGAATCTCTAGCAGGAGTATCTTTAAAAGTGAACTCAAGGTCAAAACACATGGGATGGGGAAATAAAGAGGCGCGAGGAGAAAGAGGCACAGTCGATTTTAATATCTAATGGGACAAACTCAGTTAAGTTATAAATAAAGAAATCCTGTAGCTTCAGTTATGAAAAAAAATCTGAGTAGGTTCTATACAAAATATATAGAACACTGAAGAGGCAGAAGTCAAAATCAAATATTTGTTCTTTATGGGGCAAGGAAGTAGCTCTTATCTTCGTTATTTCCCTCCCGATGACTCCAGGTTAGACTATTCAAGTAAAGCCTTGATTGATTTGCTTAATAATCTCCAAAATATATAGACAGCTCATGCAGCTCAATATCAAAAAACAACCCAATCCAAAAATGGGCAGAAGACCTAAATAGACATTTCTCCAAAGAAGACATACAGATGGCCAAGAGGCACATGAAAAGATGTTCAACGTCACGAATTATTAGAGAAATGCAAATCAAAACTACAATGAGGTATCACCTCACACCAGTTAGACTGGGCGTCATCAGAAAATCTACAAACAACAAATGCTGGAGAGGGTGTGGAGAAAAGGGAACCCTCTTGCACTGTTGGGGGGAATGTAAATTGATACAGCCACTATGGAGAACAATATGGAGGTTCCTTAAAACAGTAAAAGTAGAACTACCATACGACCCATCCATCCCACTACTAGGCATATACCCAGAGAAAACCATAATTCAAAAAGACTGGCCTATTTTTTCAGAGATTGTTTTCTCTTTATATGCTGCTTTGGTGAATCCATCTGTAATCATGGTTTAAGCTGCTATCAACATACTAATGAATCTCAAACCTTTAACTATATCCAAGGGTCATCTTGAGATGTCTGCTTAACATTTCTAATAGGTTATCTCAAAGTCACTTCACATTTAAGAAGTCCAAAATGATACATCAATTTCTCTTTCCTTTTTGATTTTCCTCCTGTTTTTTTGCCTTAAATGTTGGCTTCATCAAACAATGATTCATCAAACCACAGGAGACATCGTGGTGTCTTAAATAGTTCTCAACTGACCATCACATTTAGTTACTATCAAATCCATCCTCTTTTATCAGTCTTCCTTACCCTTAGTTCAGACCTTTTTATTCTCACCTGGATTGCTGCCACACCCTCCTCACTGGACTGGGTCTTCTGTTCATCTCAGATTCATCTTGAACACCTATGCCACCATGTTGGAGCTAATCACAATGCAAACCAAATCATCCTTCTGCTTTAAATATTTTTTAAACTCCAGATTAATTTTAAGATAAAATTCAAGCTTAACGAAGTATATAAAACTCTGGAACTTTTCCAGTATAATTTTCTCCAATTTCTGGCTTCTAAATATTACGCTTCAGCAATGTGAAACTACGTAAGTTACCGAACCGAACTTGCGTTGGCTTGTTTGCATGCATTGTATCCAATCAACTGACACCGGGTTGTGGTGAAGGAAAGTACAGCACTTATTGCAGGGTGCCAAGCAAGGAGAACAAGTAGCTCATGCTCAACACACCCAAACTCCCCAATGGCTTTCAGGGAAGATGTTTTAAAGAGGGAGGGGGCTGCAGGGTGCATGGTCAGTTCATGCACAATTCTCAGATTGGTTGGCATCAAGGTGAAGTTTCAGGCATCATCAACCTTCTGGTTTCAACCAGTCTAGGGTCTGTGCTTGAAGTCAGCAGTTTTCATCTGGTGGGGGTCGGCTTCCTATAAAAACAACTTAGGAATGTGTGTCAGGCCTTTATATCTTTCAGGAAACTGCGAGTTAGGTGATTCTGCCATGTGGCAGATATAGTCTAAATTGTGACCAGCTCCGCAGCCCAACAGCTATTCTTTGTTTCTACGTCTTCACATTCCCTAAACATTAACTCTTGAGTCGGCCTTTTGAGAATGAGGGGAGGCCTGGGAGGCTAAAGGGAAAACCTTTTACTTCAAAAGACAAGGACACAGGCTTGCACACGATTTCACACACAGCTCTTCAAGTACAATGTGTGGTACCATCATCCTTTCTTCTTAACCTGGCTTCATCCTATTTGTCTTTTAAAATTCCGTCCAGGTGTCACATATTGTGTGAATCTTTTACTTAACCTAGCTCCATCCCATCATAATCTTCACTCAGATTGAATCAAGTGTACTTCCAAGGTTCTCCAAGTGCAACCTGTGAATATCAGATACTTACTATGTTATGTAGTAACATCCTCATCTCTCTCTCTCCCTGACAAGAATGCCCACTCCTAGAAAACAAGGCTTAATGAAATTTTGTTTATTTCTGTGTACCTAGTTCACTGGTAATAGTTAACTGAACTAAATCGTAAAAATCTACAAACAACAAATGCTGGAGAGGGTGTGGAGAAAAGGGAACCCTCTTGCACTGTTGGGGGGAATGTAAATTGATACAGCCACTATGGAGAACAATATGGAGGTTCCTTAAAACAGTAAAAGTAGAACTACCATACGACCCATCCATCCCACTACTAGGCATATACCCAGAGAAAACCATAATTCAAAAAGACTGGCCTATTTTTTCAGAGATTGTTTTCTCTTTATATGCTGCTTTGGTGAATCCATCTGTAATCATGGTTTAAGCTGCTATCAACATACTAATGAATCTCAAACCTTTAACTATATCCAAGGGTCATCTTGAGATGTCTGCTTAACATTTCTAATAGGTTATCTCAAAGTCACTTCACATTTAAGAAGTCCAAAATGATACATCAATTTCTCTTTCCTTTTTGATTTTCCTCCTGTTTTTTTGCCTTAAATGTTGGCTTCATCAAACAATGATTCATCAAACCACAGGAGACATCGTGGTGTCTTAAATAGTTCTCAACTGACCATCACATTTAGTTACTATCAAATCCATCCTCTTTTATCAGTCTTCCTTACCCTTAGTTCAGACCTTTTTATTCTCACCTGGATTGCTGCCACACCCTCCTCACTGGACTGGGTCTTCTGTTCATCTCAGATTCATCTTGAACACCTATGCCACCATGTTGGAGCTAATCACAATGCAAACCAAATCATCCTTCTGCTTTAAATATTTTTTAAACTCCAGATTAATTTTAAGATAAAATTCAAGCTTAACGAAGTATATAAAACTCTGGAACTTTTCCAGTATAATTTTCTCCAATTTCTGGCTTCTAAATATTACGCTTCAGCAATGTGAAACTACGTAAGTTACCGAACCGAACTTGCGTTGGCTTGTTTGCATGCATTGTATCCAATCAACTGACACCGGGTTGTGGTGAAGGAAAGTACAGCACTTATTGCAGGGTGCCAAGCAAGGAGAACAAGTAGCTCATGCTCAACACACCCAAACTCCCCAATGGCTTTCAGGGAAGATGTTTTAAAGAGGGAGGGGGCTGCAGGGTGCATGGTCAGTTCATGCACAATTCTCAGATTGGTTGGCATCAAGGTGAAGTTTCAGGCATCATCAACCTTCTGGTTTCAACCAGTCTAGGGTCTGTGCTTGAAGTCAGCAGTTTTCATCTGGTGGGGGTCGGCTTCCTATAAAAACAACTTAGGAATGTGTGTCAGGCCTTTATATCTTTCAGGAAACTGCGAGTTAGGTGATTCTGCCATGTGGCAGATATAGTCTAAATTGTGACCAGCTCCGCAGCCCAACAGCTATTCTTTGTTTCTACGTCTTCACATTCCCTAAACATTAACTCTTGAGTCGGCCTTTTGAGAATGAGGGGAGGCCTGGGAGGCTAAAGGGAAAACCTTTTACTTCAAAAGACAAGGACACAGGCTTGCACACGATTTCACACACAGCTCTTCAAGTACAATGTGTGGTACCATCATCCTTTCTTCTTAACCTGGCTTCATCCTATTTGTCTTTTAAAATTCCGTCCAGGTGTCACATATTGTGTGAATCTTTTACTTAACCTAGCTCCATCCCATCATAATCTTCACTCAGATTGAATCAAGTGTACTTCCAAGGTTCTCCAAGTGCAACCTGTGAATATCAGATACTTACTATGTTATGTAGTAACATCCTCATCTCTCTCTCTCCCTGACAAGAATGCCCACTCCTAGAAAACAAGGCTTAATGAAATTTTGTTTATTTCTGTGTACCTAGTTCACTGGTAATAGTTAACTGAACTAAATCGTACTGCATAATATTGGAGAAATCAAGGGGTGGGAAGAAAAATTCTTGGTGTGACCTAGTGTGACTGACTCACAAATATTTTGAGAGGCATCGTTTTGTAAACATTGAGATAGACCATGTATTCAGACAGACCTTGGTTTGAGTCCTAGTTCTACCACTTGCCCTGTGAAGAGGGAGAAATTACATTGTAGCTCCAAGACTTCAGTCTTCTCATCCTTAAACTAGACATAATAATAGTAATAATAATAACAATTATACTTACTTGTAGGCAGAGGTGAGCCCAGATCTTCTGAGACTTAAGCTTATAGAAATTTGGAGGCCTCTTTTAAGAAAAAGAATACAAAACTATAAATTAAGAATTAAGTACAAAATATGTGTATTTATAATGAGAACTCATCAAATTATAAATTTTGAAAATCTGATAAATATTTCATCACAACACCTCAGAAAGATAATAGTTAAAAAAATTAACTGCCTCACTTACATCTAGTATTTCTCCTTCAGTGTTTAGTTTCATGTATTTTTATTATTTTTTTAACTTATCTCATATTCCTAATTTTATTTTTACTATTTCATAGCATAATCAAGATTTTCTGATATTTTATATGGAAAATAGGCAATTCAGTCTTCTGAAATGGTTTATCAATTTTTTTATTATCAATGAATTAGTTTTTCTTTTAATTCATAATTTTCTCTTGGTAATATTCAAATTATTGGTATTGTCAAATACAGGAAGAATTATCAAGTGTTTACATGTTCTATAAGATTTGGAATAATTTTCCACAAACCACCATCCAACTTTTCACGCCTCCTCCTGGCTACCTCCTCAGCCCAGTGTCTATGCCATAGTCTTCCTGTCACGATGCTGCATAAATTGGTACAGCAGGCAGGAAGAGTATATCTGGAAACCATTTCTACTTCAGAATAGTTAACTAACAACTTATCTGTATAAGGAAGTCCCTGCAAACTAAATGTATCCCCAACTCAGCTTACCCTTATCTGAGTCACTAGGATGTCCAGTTCACTCTGTTGCCACCAGACACACAGGTTAGCTTTGATGGATGAAAATTCATGTTAGAAAAAAAGAATCTTATCAGATGGCAATTAAAATATCTTTTTTAAAATTTTAGATTTTTTTTTTAGGGAGGTAACATATACAATGGAATACTACTCAGCCATAAAAAAGATGAAATCTGCCATTTGTGACAACATGGATAGACCTTGAGGGTATTATGCTAAGTGAAATAAGTCATACAGAGAAAGTACAAATACCATATAATTTCAGTCATAAAATATCTTTTGCAAACTTTAACAAAATGTGTAATTATATAACACAGTGTTAGGGCCCCTTCTCAGGCTTTGGAAAGAACCCACGTAAGAGGCTCAGAAAGTCAAAACTACAGTGAGGGTTGCTGCTGGTACGATCAAATTTAGATAGTAAAAACAAAACACTAGATAACGTTTGGCCTGTTGTGCAAACTTCATTGTATGTAAATTATTTGAAAAGAAGAGGTAGTTCTTCTTTTGTTTATTGAAGTATAGTTGATTTACAATGTCATATTAATTTCTGCTGTACTGCAAAGTGATTTAGTTATATATATTATTTTAATATTCCATTATGGTTTATCATAGGATACTGAATATAGTTCCCTGTGCTATACAGTAGGACCCTGTTGCTTATTCTTTCTATATATAATAACTTACATCTGCTAACACCAACCTTCCACTCCATCTTCCCCTAACCCCCTCCCCCTTGGCAACCACCAGTCTGTTCTCTGTGTCCATAAGTCTGTTTCTGTTTTGTAGACAGGTTCATTTGTGTCATACTTTAGATTCTACATATAAGTGGTATCACATATGGTATTTGTCTTTCTCTTTCTGACTTACTTCACATAGTATGATAATATCTAGTTGCATCAGTGTTGTTGCCAGTGGCATTATTTCATTATTTTTTATGCCTGAGTAGTATTCCATTGTATATATGTACATCTTTTTTTTTTTTTTGCTGCTTCAGTTGCTGTGCACGGGCTTCCTTTAGCTGCGGCTGGGGAGGCTACTCTTCATTGCGGTGCGCAGGCTTCTCATTGCGGTGGCTTCTCCTGTTGTGGAGCATGGGCTCTAAGTGCACGGGCTTCAGTAGTTGTGGCTTGCGGGCTCCAGAGTGCAGGCTCAGCAGTTGTGATGCGTGGGCTTAGTTGCTTCACGGCATGTGGGATCCTCCAGGACCAGGGATCGAACCCATGTTCCCTGTATTGGCAGGCAGATTCCTAACCACTGCACCACCAGGGAAGCCCACAACATCTTTATCCATTCATCTGTTGATAGACGTTTAGGTTGCTTCCATGTCTTGGCTATTGTGAATAGTGCTGCTATGAACATAGGGGTGCATGTATCTTTCTCAATTATAGTTTTGTCTGGATGTATGCCCAAGAGTGGGATTTCTAGATAATATGGTAATTCTATTTTTAGTTTTCTGAGGAATCTCCATACTGTTTTCCACAGTGGCTGCACTAGATTACATTCCCCCTAATAGTGCAAGAGGGTTCTCTTTTATCCACACCCTTACCAACATTTATTTTTGATGATGGCCGTTCTGACCAGTGTAAGGTGGTCCCTCGTAGTTTTGATTTGCATTTCTCTAATAATTAGACATGTTGAGCATCTTTTCATGTACTTATTGGCCATCTGTATGTCTTCTTTGGAGAAATATATATTTAGGTCTTCTGCCTATTTTTCTATTGGGTTATTTGTTTTTCTATTGTTGTTGAGTTGTATGACCTGTTTGTAAATTTTGGAAATTAAGCCCTTCTTGGTTGCATCATTTGCAAATATTTTCTCCCATTCTGTAGGTTGTCTTTTTGTTTTCTTTGCTGTGCAAATTCTTGTAAGTTTGATTAGGTCCCATTTGTTTATTTCTGTTTTTATTTCTATTGCCTTGGGAGACTGACCTAAGAAAATATTGCTATGATTTATGTCAGAGAATGTTTTGTCTATGCTCTCTTCTACAAGTTTTATGGTGTCATGTCTTATGTTTAAGTCTTTAAAACATTTTGAGTTTTTGTGTATGGTGAGAGGGTGTGTTCTAGCTTCAGTGATTTAATGCAGCTATCCAACTTTCTCAACACCCCTTGCTGAAGAGACTGTCTTTTTCCCATTGTATATTCTTGAATCCTTTGTTGAAGATTAATTGACCATAGGTGTGTGGGTTGATTTCTGGGCTCTCTCTTCTCTTCCATTGATCCATATGTCTGTGTTTGTGCCAATACCATGCTGGTTTGATTATTGTAGCTTTGTAGTATTGTCCAAAGTCTGGGAGGGTTATTCCTCCTGCTTTGTTCTTTTGTCCTCAGGATTTCTTTGGCAACTCTGGGTCTTTTATGGATCCATATACATTTTAGGATTATTTGTCCTAGTTCTGTGAAAAATGTAATAGGAAATTTGATAGGGATCACATTAAACCTGTAGATTGCTTTGGGTAGTATGGCCGTTTTCACAATATTAATTCTTCCAATCCAAGAGCATGGGATACCTTTCCATTTCTTTGAATCACCTTCAATTTACTTTATTAATGTTTTATAGTTCTCTGTGTATAAGTCTTTCATTTCCTTGGTCAGGTTTATTCCTAAGTATTTTATTTTGGGAGGTGAGATTTTAAAAGGTTTTATTTTTTTTTACTTTCTCTTTCTAATATTTCATTGTTAGTGTAAAGAAATGCAACCGAATTCTGTATTTTAATCTTCTATCCTGCTACCTTGCTGAATTTGTTTATCAGTTCTAGTCGTTTTTGTGTGGAGTCCTTAGGGTTTTCTGTATATACTATCAAGTCATCTGCATAATGACAATTTTACCTCTTCCCTTCCAATTTGGATACCTTTTATTTCTTTTTCCTGTCTGACTGCTGTGGCTAGGACTTCCAATACTATGTTGACTAGAAGAGGTGAGAGTGGCCATTCTTTATTGTTCCAGATTTTAGTGGGAAGGCTTTCGGCTTTTCACCATTATTTCATTGGCTGTGTGTTTGTCATAAATAGCTTTTATTATGTTGAAATCTGTTTCCTGTATACCCACTTTGGTAAGAGTTTTTATCATGAATGGGTGTTAGATTTTGTCAAATGCTTTTTTTGCATATATTGAGATGATCATATGGTTTTTGTCTTTTGTTGATATGGTGTGTCACGTTGATTTGCTTATGTTGAACCATCCTTGTGAACTTGGGATGAATCAAACTTGGTCATGGTGTAAGATATTTTTAATGTGTTGTAAGATTCGGTTTGCTAATATTTTTTGGAGAATTTTTGCATCCATATCTATATTGGCCTATAATTTTCTTTTTTGGTGGTATCTTTCTCTGGTTTTGGTACCAGGCTAATGGTGGCTTCATAGAATGTCTTTGGGAGTGTTCCCTCCTCTTCAATCTTTTGGAAGAGTTTGAAAAGGGTCGGTAAAATTTCTTCTTTGTATGTTTGGTAGAATTCGCCTGTGAAGCCATCTGGTCCTGGACTTTTGTTTGTAAAGAGGGTTTTTTTTGTTTTCTTTTTTGATTGTTTTAGTACAGATTCTATTGCACTTCTAGTGCTTTGTTCAAATTATCTCTTCTTGATTCAATTTTGGTGGGCTGTGTGTTTCTAGAAACTTTTCCAATTTCTTCTAGGTTGTCAAATTTGTTGGCATATAATTGTTCATAGTACTCCCATATAGTGTTTTGTATTTCTGCAGTATCAGTTGTTAAGTCTGCTTTTTCATTTCTTATTTTGTTTACTTGGGTTCTCTCTCTTCTCTTCTTGGTGAGCCTGGCCATAAGTTGGTCAATTTTGTTTACCCTTTCAGAGAACCAGCTCTAGGTTTTATTGATTTTTTTATACTGTTTTTTAAATCTCTATTTCCTCTCTGACCTTTAGTATTTCTTTCCTTCATCTTCAATCTTTTGGAAGAGTTTGAAAAGGGTCGGTAAAATTTCTTCTTTGTATGTTTGGTAGAATTCGCCTGTGAAGCCATCTGGTCCTGGACTTTTGTTTGTAAAGAGGGTTTTTTTTGTTTTCTTTTTTGATTGTTTTAGTACAGATTCTATTGCACTTCTAGTGCTTTGTTCAAATTATCTCTTCTTGATTCAATTTTGGTGGGCTGTGTGTTTCTAGAAACTTTTCCAATTTCTTCTAGGTTGTCAAATTTGTTGGCATATAATTGTTCATAGTACTCCCATATAGTGTTTTGTATTTCTGCAGTATCAGTTGTTAAGTCTGCTTTTTCATTTCTTATTTTGTTTACTTGGGTTCTCTCTCTTCTCTTCTTGGTGAGCCTGGCCATAAGTTGGTCAATTTTGTTTACCCTTTCAGAGAACCAGCTCTAGGTTTTATTGATTTTTTTATACTGTTTTTTAAATCTCTATTTCCTCTCTGACCTTTAGTATTTCTTTCCTTCTGCTGAATTCAGGTTTTGTATGTTTTCTTTGTTTATTTTTTTAAGTGGTAGGTTAGGTGATTTATTTGAGATTTTTCTTGTTTTTAGAGGAAGGTCTGTATCACTATGAAACTCCAAGAACTGCTTTTGCTGCATCCTATAGATTTTATATGGTTGTGTTTCCATTGTCATTTGTCTCAAGGTATTTTTGAATTTCCTCTTTGATTTCAACGTTGACACGTTGGTTTTTTAGTAGCATGTTGTTTAGTCTCCATGTAATCTTTGTTTTCTCATTTCTTTTTCTGTGGTTGATTTCTAGTTTCATGCTGTTGTGTTCAGAAAAGATGCTTGAGACAATTTTTTTTAATACATCTTTATTGGAGTATAATTGCTTCAACAATGCTATGCTAGTTTCTGTTGTACAACAGAGTGAATCAGCCTTATGCATACATATATCCCCATATCCCCCCCTCTTGAGCCTCCCTCCCACCCTCCCTATCCCACCCCACAGTCTTCGCAAAGCAATGAGCTGATATCTCTGTGCTATGCTACTGCTTCCCACTACCTATTTTATAATTGATAGTGTATGGATGTCAATGCTATTCTCATATCGCCCCAGCTTCCCCTCCCCAACCCCACGTCCTCAAGTCCATTCTCTATGTCTGTATGTTTATTCCTGTGCTGACACTAGTTCATCAGTACCATTTTTTTAGATTCCATATGTATGTGTTATCATACGGTATTTGTTTTTCTCTTTCTGACTTACTTCACTGTATGACAGACTCTAGGTCCATCCACCTCACTACAAATAACTCAATATCGTTTCTTTTTATGGCCGAGTAATATTCCATTGTATATACGTGCCACATCTTCTTTATCCATTCATCTGTTGATGGACATTAAGGTTTCTTCCATGCCCTAGCTATTGTAAACAGGGCTGAAACGAACATTGTGGTACATGTCTCCTTTTGAATTATGGTTTTATCAGGGTATATGCCCAGTAGTGGGATTGCTGGGTCATATGGTAGTTCTATTTTTAGTTTTTTAAGGAACCTCCATACTGTTCTCCATAGTGGCTGTATCAATTTGCATTCCCACCAACAGTGCAGGAGGGTTCCTTTTGCATCAAACCCTCTCCAGCATTTATTGTTTGTTGATTTTTTGATAATGTCCATTCTGATCAGTGTGAGGTGATACCTCATTGTAGTTTTGATTTGCATTTCTCTAATAATTAGTGATGTTGATCATCTTTTCATGTGCCTCACGGCCATCTGTATGTCTTCTTTGGTGAAATGTCTACTTAGGTCTTACACCCTTTTTTAAATTGGGTTGTTTGTGCTTTTGATATTGAGCTCCATGAGCTGTTTGTATATTTTGGAGATTAATCCATTATCCGCTGTTTCATTTGAAAATATTTTCTCCCATTCTGAGGGTTGTCTTTTCGTCTTGTTTACAGTTTTCTTTGCTGTGCAAAAGCTTTTAAGTTTAATTAGATCACATTTGTTTATTTTTGTTTTTATTTCCATTTCTCTAGGAGGTGGGTCAAAAAGGATCTTGCTGTGATTTATGTCATAGAGTATTCGGCCTATGATTTCCTCTAAGAGGCTTATAGTGTCTGGCCTTACATTTAGGTCTTTAATCCATTTTGAGGTTATTTTTGTGTATGGTGTTAGGGAGTGTTCTAATTTCATTCTTTTACATGTATCTGTCCATTTTTCACAGCACCACTTATTGAAGAGGCTGCCTTTTCTCCATTGTATATTCTTGCCTCCTTTGTCAAAGATAAGGGGACCATATGTGCATGGGTTTATCTCTGGGATTTCTATCCTTTTCCATTGATCTATAGTTCTTTTTTTGTGCCAGTACCATACTGTCTTGATTACTGTAGCTTTGTAGTATAGTCTGAAGTCAGGGAGCCTGATTCCTCAAGCTCCATTTTTCTTTTTCAACATGGCTTTGGCTATTCGGGGTCTTTTGTGTTTTCATATGAATTGTAAAAATTTTTTTTCTAATTCTGTGAAGAATGCCACTGGTAGTTTGATAGAGACTGCATGCAATCTGTGGATTCCTTTGGGTAGTATTGTGATTTTCACAATATTGACCCTTCCAATCCAAGAACATGGTATATTTTTCTCCATCTGTTTATATCATCTTTGATTTCTTTCATCAGTGTTTTATAGTTTTCTGAGTAGAAGTCTTTCACCTCCTTAGGTAGGTTTATTCCTAAGTATTTTATTCTTTTTGTTGTGATAGTAAATGGGATTGTTTGCTTAATTTCTCTGATTTTTCATTGTCAGTATGGGACAATGAAAAATATGGGAATGCCAGAGATTTCTGTGCATTTATTTCGTATCCTGCAACCTTACCATATTCATTGATTAATTCTAGTAGTTTCCTGGTTGCATCTTTAGGATTTTCTATGCTATAGTATCATGTCATCTGCAAACACTGACAGTTTATTATTCTTTTCAGTTTGGCTTCATTTTACTTCCTCTCTGATTGCCATGGCTAGGACTTCCTAAACTATGTTGAATAAGAGTGGCAAGAGTGGACATCCTTGTCTTATTCCTAATCTTAGTGGAAATGCTTTCAGGTTTTCACCATTGTGTATGATGTTTGCTTTGGGTCTGTCATGTATGGCCTTTATTATGTTAACGTAGTTTCCCTCTATGCCCATTTTCTGGAGAGTTTTTGCCATAAATGGGTGTTGAATTTTGTCAAACGCTTTTTCTGCAACTATTGAGATGATCATATGGTTTTTATTCCTTAATTTGTTAATATGGTGTATCACAATGATTGATTTGCATATACTGGAGAATCCTTGAATCCCTGGGATAAATGCCACTTGATCATGGTGATATGATCCTTTTAATATGTTGTTGGATTCTGTTTGCTAGTATTTGTTCAGGATTTTTGAATCTATGTTCATCAGTGATATTGGTCTATAATTTTCTTTTTTGTGATATCTTTTTCTGGTTTTGGTATCAGAGTGATGGTGGCTTTGTAGAATGAATTTGGGAGTGTTCCTCCCTCTGCAAATTTTTGCAAGAGTTTCAGAAGGAGTGGTGTTAGCTTTTCTCTAAATGTTTGATAGAATTCACCTGTGAAGCCATCTGGTCCTGGACTCTTGTTTGACGATTTTTAGTTACAGTTTCAATTTCATTACTTGTAATAGGTCTGTTTATATTTTCTAATTCTTCCTGGTTCAGTCTTGGAAAATTTTACCTTTCCAAGATTTTGTCCATTTCTTCATGGTTGTCCATTTTATTGGCATATAGTTGTTTGTAGTAGTGTCTTATAACCCTTTGCACTTATGCAGTGTCAGTTGTGATTTCTCCTTTTTCATTTCTAACTTTATTGATTTGCGTTCTCTCCCTTTTTTCTTGATTAGTCTGGCTTAGGGTTTAACAATTTTATCTTCTGAAGGAACCAACTTTTAGTTTTATTGATCTTTGCTGTTGTTTTCTTTGTTTCTATTTCATTTATTTCTGCTCTGATCTTTCTGATTTTTTTCCTTCTAACTTTTGGTTTTCTTTGTTCTTCTTTCTCTAGTTGCTTTATGTGTAGTGTTAGATTGTTTGAGATTTTTCTTGTTTCTTGAGGTGAGATTGAATTGCTGTAAGTTTTCCTCTTAGATCTGCTTTGGCTGTATCCCATAGATTTTGGGTTGTTGTGTTTTCACTGTCATTTGTTTCTATGTATTTTTAAATTTTTTCTTTGATTTATTCAGTGATCTCTTGGTTATTTAGTAGTGCAATGTTTTAGCCTCCATGTATTTGTGTTTTTTAGAGGTTTTTTTCTTGTAATTGATTTCTAATCTCATAACATTGTGGTCAGAAAAGATGCTTGGTACGATTTCAATTTTCTTAAATTTTCTGAGGCTTGATTTGTGACCCAAGATGTGATCTATCCTGGAGAACGTTCCGTGTACACTTGAGAAGAAAGTGTAATGTGCTGTTTACGGATGGAATGTCCTATAGATATCAAATCTCTCTGGTCTATTGTATCATTTAAAGCTTACGTTTTCTTATTTACTTTCTGTTTCAATGATCTGTCCATTGGTGTAAGTGGGGTGTTAAAGTCCCCTACTATTATTGTGTTACTGTCGATTTCCCCTTTCATGGTTGTTAGCAGTTGCCTTATGTATTGAGGTGCTCCTATGTTGGGTGCATATATATTTATAATTGTTATATCTTGTTCTTGGATTGATCCCTTGATCATTATGTAGTGTCCTTCCTTTCTCTTGTAGCATTCTTTATTTTAAAGTCTATTTTATCTGATACAAGTATTGCTACTCCAGCTTTCTTTTGATTTCAATTTGCATGGAATGCTTTTTCCATCCCATCACCTTCAGTCTGGATGTGTCCCTAGGTCTGAAGTGGGTCTCTTGTATACAGCATATATATGGGTCTTGTTTTTGTATCCATTCAGCCAGTCTATGTCTTTTGGTTGGGGCATTTAATCCATTGACATTCAAAGTAATTATTGATGTGTGTGTTCCTATTACCATTTGCTTAATTGTTTGGGGTTTGTTTTTGTGGGTCTTTTTCTTCTCTTGTGTTTCCCACCTAGAGAAGTTCCTTTAGCATTTGTTGTAAAGCTGGTTAGGTAGTACTGAATTCTCTTAGCTTATGCTTGTTTGAAAGGCTTTTGATTTCTCCATTGAATCTGAATGAGATCCTTACTTGTAAAGTAATCTTGGTTGTAGGTTTTTCTCTTTCATCACTTTAAGTAAATCCTGCCATTCCCTTCTGGCCTGCAGAGTTTGTGCTGAAAAATCAACTGATAACCTTATGGGGATTCCTTTATGTGTTATTTTTTGCTTTTCCCTTGCTGCTTTTGATATTTTTCTTTGAACTTAATCATTGTTAGTTTGATTAATATGTGTCTTGGTGTGTTTCCCCTGTGGTTTATCCTGTATGGGACTCTCTTCACTTCCTGGACTTGGGTGACTATTTCCTTTACCGTATTAGGGAATTTTTCCACTATAATCTCTTGAAATAGTTTCTCAGACCCTTTCTTTTTCTCTTCTACCTCTGGGACCCCTATAATTCAAATATTGGTGCATTTAGTATTGTCCCAGAGGTCTCTGAGATTGACTTCAATTCTTTTTATTCTTTTTTCTTTATTCTGGTCCTCAGCAGTTATTTCCACCATTTTGTCTTCCAGCTCACTTATTCATTCTTCTGCCTCAGTTATTCTGTTTTTGATTCCTTCTAGCATATATTAAATTTCAGTTATTGTGTTGTTCATCTCTGTTTGTTTGTTCTTTAGTTCTTCTAGATGTTTGTTAAACATTTCTTATATTTTCTCATTCCGTGTCTCCATTCTACTTCCAAGATTATGGATCATCTTTACTATCATTACTCTGACTCCTTTTTCAGGTAGATTGCCTATTTCCTCTTCATTTATTTGGTCTTGCAGGTTTTTACCTTGCTCCTTCATCTGTGACATATTCTTTTGCTGTCTCCTTTTTTTTTTTTTTTTTTTTTTTTTTTTGTGGGGGGTTTT
>NW_020172492.1:7561758-7611386 GCF_003031525.2 Neophocaena asiaeorientalis asiaeorientalis
TTTGTCTAATTTTTTTTTCTTTTTCTTTTTTTTTTTTTTTTTTTTTTTTTTTTTGATGTGTGGGGTTTTGTTCCTGTCTTACTGGTTGTTTGGCCTGAGGCTCCCATCACTGGAGTCTGTAGGCTGTTGGGTAGAGCAGGGTCTTGGTGCCTAGATGAGGACCTCTGGGAGACCTCACTCTGGTGAATATTCCCTGAGTTCTGAGGTTCTCTGTTAATCCAGTGGTTCTGACTCAGAGCTCCCACTGCAGGAGCTTCAGCCCAACCCCTGGCTCATGAACGAAGATCCCACAAGCCACACGAGGTGGCAAAAAAAAAAGAAAAACAGAACAATAACAAAGAGTAAAAAATAAAATCAGACTTTTAAACTAACAGATATGTTAGAAAAGATATAAAAATATACATGAAACAACTGGAAGGTAAAACAGAACCACAATAGTAAAAAAGAGGAGGAAAAAAGGTGGAAAAGGCCTTGGCTGTGGGGGTCAGGGCTTAAGCAGGGGTGGAGTTTAGTTGGTGGGTGGGGCCTATGCTTAGGACCCACGAGACTGGAAAAGGCCCTGAGGGGGTGGGGGGTGGGGCTTAGGCTCAATGGAACGAAGGGGCCCAGGCATGCCTCTGGTCTCAGAGGGCAGGGGCAAATGCCCTCTGCTCCTCTTCAGCTCCTCCTCTCCTGGTGGGCCCCTCCCATCTGCCTCTCCTGTTCTTCCCCAGCTTCTCACCTACACCCCCAGGACCCATGGGGCCCAGAGGGGTCTTTGGAGGGTGGGGGACCTGACCTGGCAGCCCAGTAGGCTTCCCAGGCCTGAGGTGGAGGAGCAAAGCCCTCCGTGCCTTCCCCAATTATGGGGTCCTAGTGGGTTCCCCTCCCACCATCCACCTCCACTCTCCTTCCCCCCTCCTCCCTGCCTCCTACAAGCCTAGGACCAATGTGGCCCGGAAAGGGCCTCTGAGAGTGTAGGACCCAGCCTGGCTTCCTGGGCCGATTGGGCAGAGGAACCCCTACCCTCCTCCCAGCCACCCCTCGGGGGTGCAGGTCCTGTTCATCCTCCACTTCTCCTCCCCCCTCAGTCCCATGTCCTACCCAGTTTCTTGGGGGTTCCTCCAATCTATTGGGCATCAAGGTCTCCCTCCAGCATCTGGTAGGCCGCCTAGTTGTGGGGAGACGCAAACTCCACATCTTCCCATGCTGCCATCTTGACTCTGCTGAGGCAATTTCTATACTCTTAAATTTGAGTCTTGCTTTGTGCCCTGGTATGTGGTCAATCTTAGAGAATGTTCCATGTGGACTTGAATGTATATTCTGGTTTTTTGGATGTAACATCCTGAAAATGTCAATTAAGTCTAACTGTTCTATTTTATCATTTAAAATCTCTATTGCCTTATTGATTTTCTGTCTAGAAAGTCTCTCCATTGATGTTAGTGGGGTGTTAAACTCCCCTACTATTATTGTATTCCTGTCAATTTCTCCCTTTTTGTCTATTAGTATTTGTTTTATGTATTTGCACGCTCCTATATTAGGTGCACATATGTTGACAAGTGTAAAATCATCTTCTTGTATTGATCCTTTTATCATTATACAGTGTCCTTTTCTTTATGGCTTTTGTTTTAAAGTCTATTTTGTCTGAGTATTGTGATCCCCTGCTTTCTTGTCATTTCCATTTGCATGAAATATCTTTTTACATCCCCTCACTTCCAATCTATATGTGTCTTCTGCCCTAAAGTGGGTCTCTGTAGGTAGCATATTGTAGGCGCTTGTATTTTTTTTATCCAATCCGCCACTCTGTGTCTTT
Source organism: Neophocaena asiaeorientalis asiaeorientalis (assembly GCF_003031525.2). Lineage (NCBI taxonomy): Eukaryota > Metazoa > Chordata > Mammalia > Artiodactyla > Phocoenidae > Neophocaena > Neophocaena asiaeorientalis. The sequence goes on from NW_020172492.1 coordinate 7,563,551, forward strand.
TGATTGGAGCATTTAGTCTATTGACATTTAAGGTAATTATTGATAGACATGTATTTAGTGCCATTTTAAACTTTATTTTCCAGTTGATTCTGTGTTTCTTCTTTATACCTATTTTTCATTTTGTGGTTTGATGATTTCCTTTTATTTTATGCTTGTGTTTTCTTTTTGCTTTTTGTGAATCTTCTTTTTGCTTTTTGTGAATCTTATGTTTTTGATTTGTGGTTACCCTGTTTATCAAGTATGTTAACCTCTTCCTATATCTACTTGCTTTAGACTGATAGTCATACAGGCTTAAACACATTCTAAATAATAATCATCTACATTTTCTTGCTCTCCTCCCCCACATTTTATGATTTTGATGTCTTTTACATCTTCATGTTTATCATTTTGTTGCTCATCGTGGTTACCATCGTTTTCACAAAAATGTTTTGGTTTTTTGAAAAAAATCTGTGTACTGGCTTATTTAAGTGATTTACTTTCCAATTATGATTTTCTGTTTCCTATAGATTCTTGCTTCATTTCTGTTTAGAGATCTTTCAGCATTTCTTTTAGGATAGTTTTAGTATTGCTCTAATTTTTTAGTTTTTGCTTGTCTGAGAAATTCTTTCTCTCTCCTATTCTAAATGATAATCTTGCTGTGTAGAATATTCTAGGTTGCATGTTTTTCCCTTTTAGGATTTTGAATATATCTTGCCACTCTCTTCTGGCCTGTAATGTTTCTGTAGAGAAACCAGCTGATATTCTTATGGGGGTTCCCTTGTAATTAACTCTTTCTCTCTTGCTGCCTTCAGAATCCTCTATAACTTTTGCCATTTTAATTATAATATGTCTCGGTGTAAGTCTGTTTGGGGTTCACCTTATTTGGTACCCTCTGTGCTTCCGGTACCTGGATTTCTGTTTCCTCCTTTAGTTTTGGGAAGTTTTCAGCCATAAGTTCTTCAAATACATTTTTGATCCCCTTTTCTCTTTCTTCCCCTTCTGGGATCCCTTTGTTGTGTAGATTGGCATGCTTTATGTTATCCCACAAATCTCTTACATTGCTTTCATATTTTTTTTTCATTTGACTTTCTGTCTGCTGTTCTGATTGGGTGATTTCCATTATTCTATCTTCCAGATCACTTATTCATTCTTCTGCATTATTCATTCTGCTATTCATTGCGTTTAGCTCAGCTTTCATCTCGGCAAATGGATTTTCTAATTTGTCTTGTCTTCTCTTAATAATTTCTAGTTCCTTTTTACAGTACTCTGCATTTCTGTTGATAGCCTCTCTTAATTCCTTCAGTGTTTTCATTATCATCTTTTTGAAATGGGCATGCATTTCTGCTGATAGCCTTTCTTAATTCCTTCAGTATTTTCATTATCTTCTTTTTGAAATTGGTGCCTATTAGACTGAAGAGGTCTGTTTCATTGTTTGTTCTTTCAGGGGAATTCTCCTGGTCTTTTAACTGGGAGTGGTTCCCCTGCTTTTTCATTTTACTTATATTTCCCTTACTCTGTGAGTTTAGGAGAAACAATTATCTACTGTGGGTTTTGAGGGCATATGTGGCAGCATCCCTGTGTAGCATGTGTGGGTTTAATATTTTGGTTGCAAGTGCTGTTTTTAGTATGGATGCCTGCTGCCTCTTTCCTCAGTGTGTACTGGCCATTATCCCCTTGGTAGAGACAGGGTGTGCAGATGTGGCCGCGGGTGCCCTCTCCTAGGGCTCTCTGTGGCAGTGGCAGCTCGTGTGCACCCCTGGAGCCTGCGATAGCAGTGGAGGCAGCTCACGACCACTCCTGGAGCCTGCAAGGGTGGCTCTCGACTGCTCCTGGAGCCTGGATCTCAGAAGAGCAGCAGCAGTGGCTCGCAACTGCTCCTGGAGTTCACAGCGGCAGCTGGCACCTGCTCCAGAAGCTCGTGTGGGTGGTGTCCTGTTGCCTGAGAGTGCGCACAGGAAAAACGGCTGCAGTGGCAGGTCCTGCCCCTCCCCTCCACACCCTCCAAACAATGGTGCCTGGCCTCTGAGGCCAGCCAGGCTTCCTCCGCATACACCCTGCATTATGGTTGCACTAGACTCTACCCCCTTCAGGCTGTTTCCCCCAGCAACCCCAGTCCTCTCCCTGGGTCTGATCTCCAAAGCCCGAGCTTCAGCCCCCAGCCCCCACCTGTTCCAGTGGACACATGTCTCAGGCTGGGGAGCACAGGGTGTTGGCACTGACCATCTCTGCAGGTTTCTCTCTGTTCTGGCTGCCACAAACTGGTTTCTGCACTCTCCTCTGAGGCTCTGAGCTCCCCCTTATCTTGGCTGACCTCTGTGCTGGTAAGGGGACTTTGAGGGAACCTTTCCTTTCACAGCTCTTTCCCAAGGGCACCAGTCCTGTCCCAATTTCTTTCTCTCTTTTTTCTTTTGTTCTACTCAGTTACATGGAGATTTTCTTGCCCTTTCAGAAATCTGAGATCTTCTGCCAGTGTTCAGTAGATATTCTGTAAGAATCATTCCACATGTAGATGTATTTTTGATATATTTGTGCAAGGAGATGAGTTTCACATCCTACTACTCTTCCATCTTGATTCACCTCCCAGTAGTTCTATTCTTAATTTTTTGAGGAAACTCCATACTGTTTTCCATAGTGGCTGTACCAATTTACATTCCCACCAACAGTGTACCAGCATTCCCTTTTCCTCACATCCTCACCAATGTTTGTTATTTCTTTTTTTTTTTTTTTTGCTGATAACCATTCTAACAGGTGTGAGGTGATATCTCACTGTGGTTTTAATTTGCATTTCCCTAATAATTAGTGATATTGAAAATATTTTCACGTGCCTGTTGATCATCTGTATATTTTCTTTGGAAAAAATGTCTATTCAGATCATCTGCCCATGTTTTAAGTGGGTTGTTTTCTTGTTGTTGTTGACTTTGAGTTCTCTATATACTTTGGATATTAACCCTTTGCCAAATATGATTTGGAAATATCTTCTCCCATTAAGTAGGTTGACTTTTCATTTTGACACTGGTTTCCTTTGCTGTACAGAAGGTTTTTAGTTTGATATAGTCCTATGTACTTATTTTTGCTTTTGTTTCCCTTGCCTTTGGAGTCAGATCCACAAAACATTGCTAAGACCAATGTTAATGAGGTAACACCTATGTTTTCTTCTAGGAATTTTATGACTTCAGGTCTTACATTCAGGTCTACCATATGACCCAGCTATTTCACTTCTGGGTATTTATCTGAGAAATACAAAAAACACTAATTTGAAAAGATATATGCACCTTTATGTCCATTGCAGCATTATTTAGAATAGCCAAGATATGGAAAAAACCTAAGCATCCACCTATGGATGAATGGTTAAAGAAAATGTGGTTAAAATATACAATGGAATACTACTCAGCCATAACAAGAGTACAATTCTGCTATTTTGAACAACATGGATGGATCTTGTGGCTATATGCAAATGAAATAAGTCAGAGAAAGAAAAACACCATATGATTTCACTCATGTGAAATTAAAAAAACAAAAACAAAACAAGTGAACAAACAAAACAAATTCATAGATACAGAGAACCAGTTAGTGATCACCAGAGGGAAAAGGGTTGGGACTGAGCAAAATGGGTGAAGGGGGTAAAATGTATGATGGTAGATGGTAACTAGACTTGTGATGGTGATTACTTTGTAGTGTATACAGATGTTGACTTTTAATGCTATACCCCTGAAACTTACTTTAAAAAAGGAATGGGTATATTTGACTCTACAAGCTAATTTAGATCTCTAAAAGAAACCTACTCAAACTAATGTATCATGTATTGATACACCCTATGGAGTTAGTGAATAGTGGATGATAAAAATGTAAATCCAATGAGTTTAAACCATTTATTTGAAAAAATTTTAAGTAAAAATTGAGAAAATAAAATAATAGTTGGAATAAATTATCACTGGTTCATGACAGTTTATCTTTATTCACATATATTTTTACAGACAAGTACTTCAATTTTATTAATTTATTAAGAAATATATTATTATAAATCTGACTGCAATATCCATGTTTCTGCAAGTCATAGACAAAGCTACATTTTTGTCAGAAGACTTCCCAGTGATCATGGAATCAGGGTAAGGGTACTTGGATTATGTAAGTGGCACTTTTTCTTTTTAATTTGATGCATGTCCACTGTGAATATATGACTCGGACACCCACCAAGAGTAAAGAATTTCACCAGATGGTTGATCCAAGCACTTTCTTTAGTGAACAATCCTGGGGACACAGTCTCTGAATCAAATTTGTCTATGGAGTCAAGGCATTTTACAATAAGTATTGGTGCAGGATGAGAAACAGTTGGACAGAGAAAAAGAAAGCATCAAATTAAAGCTTTTCAGAGAGCAGGAAGTGGTGTTACCCAGAATAAAGCCCTAGTTCAGTGTTGGTGTGACATTCTCCAGTAGTTTCCCTGGAGATGAAGTATAAGGGAATAATTGTTCTAGTCATTTTGTATCATTTTCTCCTCACACTGGATTGGTAGTCTGGATAGAAATGGAATTCTAGATTGAAATGCACTTCCTCAATGATATTTTTCTAATTGTTTTTACTTTTCAGTATTATTGAGAAAAAGACTAATGTCATTTTGATTTTCACTAATGTATATTTGTAATTATTGTTTCTGACTTTCTCCCTCTTGACTATTATCTATCACATTCTAAATTATGGAATAGTGTGTCCTTACACTAAGTAGGTCTCCTTTAACTCACTCTCCTGGGCATTTGATAGATACTTTTAATCTGGAAACACTATCATTTAGGAATAATCTAAAATCTTGTATTATTTTGTTTAAAAAGGTTTCCCCAGCATTTCCTCTATCTGAAATTGCTAGAAACTTTGGATCCTCCAGATTAATGTTTTGAATATTTCTCCTAATAATTCCAATTTCTTTTACTTTCTCAGTTTCTGTGATTTTATTATTCTGTTTTCCTTTTTTTTTAACTGAAGTATAGTTGATTTATAATGTGTTAGTTTCAGGTGTACAGCAAAGTGATTCAGTTATATATATATTTCCATATATATTTATATAACTGAATATATATAAGAATACATATACATACTCTTTTTAGATTCTTTTCCCTTATAAGTTATTACAAAACATTGAGTATAGTTCCCTGTGCATTTTCTAACCTAGTTTTTATGTTCTAGAAATTAGCTACCATGCTTATAATTTAAAGGAGTTTATTTCTTTTACAGTTATAGGCCCTTTGGTACAATATTTTGCCATTGCTTTTTTAATGAATGTAATTTTGTGTTACATTGAGGGCTTAACATTTCCATTGTTTGTCACGTTATACCTGTTTTTTTTTTTTCAAATTTGCTTATTGAGGTGTGGAGTTTGCTTGGCAGACTAAGAAGGATATGTGTTCTATATCTGGGGTGAGAGGGAAGATCTGACTCTTCAGGTTTTCAAACTTTCTCCCTCCAATCTGATTCCTCTAAAGAATAAATCCTATTATTTGGCCTGTGTATAGGGACCTATGTGTGGAGTTGAAAGGGGAAATGGCTGTTCCATACATTTCAATATATTCTCCAGTTTTTTGCCTTATCCTGCCTATCATTTCTAAGGTCAAGGTTTTTTGTTTGTTTGTTTTTTAGGTTTCTGCAGGGTGAATGGTCTGTACTCTCAACATTCTCTCTTCCTGTATTTTAGTTGTTGCTTCTTTTGCCCTATTAAATCATTTTCCCCACCTCTGTCTCTGCTTTTAAAAATCTGTTGAAAACTTGCATCTACTATTCTCTTTATACTCCTATAATAATACTTTTCAAAACTGTAATTTAATATCAGTAGGTCTTGGGCAGGAGAGGTTACAAATACATACATATTTAGTTATTTTAAAAAGAAACTATCTAATGTAAATTTTGAAAAGTATATTCCCGAACTATTGAGGGGAAAATGACTTCATATTCCCCTTAATTTTTTTAGAAGTTAGAGGTAATGGGTTAGTTGAGGCAGATAGTACACATTTTGAAAAGAATAAATTAAGTATTTCTAGGAATATGTACTAAATTGCAAGCCTCCTTTTCCATATGTTGTCATTTATATATAGAAGCACAAACTCCATACATTTGAAATGGCCAGATGGCAACTCTTCTCTTTATTACTTAAATGAAATAGGGAACACAAGTGCTCCCTGGTGAAAACACACTGCAGTATTTTGTTTTAAAACATACAGTTTTGAAGTGAACATAAACTTGCTTCTGCCTTTTTTTTAATGTTTGTTCTCTTTCTTAGAACTGAGGCAGGCTGGGAACTGAGACCCTTTGCTGCAGTGCTTGCACATGGACAGATATCTCCCCCAGCAACAAAATACAAGGAAACTATAAGGGACTAAAAATAACTGCCTGAATGTGCACTTGGGGCAAATTATGAACAAGATACAAAAAGACCAAAAACCCAACTGCCACTTCTGAGGAGCTGGAAGCAAAAGCAGGGTACTGCGCATGCCCCCTGAACACAGCACCACCAAGGTGGTAGGCAGAACACCTAAGCCACCCCTCGAGCTTGACCCCTGGACCCACACCTATCCTCACCCCATATAAGGGACCAGCTCGCCCCCCCTCCAGGAGCAAGCAAGAGAACATGTTACTTGTTTTTGCTCCTTCGTGTTGCAGCGCAAGTCCCAATGAAGCCTTGCCTGAGTTTCTTGTCTGGCTTCTTATCAATTTCTATTGATCAAGGAGGCCAAGACCCTGGTTGGTTATATACTTTGTAGCAACCATGAAGGAACATTGATCCCTTCCTGGGAGAGGACCTGGGCACCTCTGTGACCACTGAGTGCAGCTTCTCCATGGGTGACAAGTGGCTACCTGAACCTCTTGTTTCAGCATCACCACATTTGATAAGTCTGCCCTCCTGGCCCCTGAGGGACTCAGAACCTTCGTTCAGGCAACACTTTCCCTCTCCTTTATTCTTTTCCCTCTCCTGATACCTCTTTACTTCTCCTCTGTCTTCTCCTACTTCTGTCCTATCCTGCCAAGCGAGTGAACGTCAGGCAGCTATAGCGTCACTCGTCTCAGCTTGTGAGACCTGCTCCCTCTGGCAGGCAATGGCTCACCTTGACAGGTGACAAACAGAGGTTGGAGAGGCTTGCCTCATACCACGTGTAGATCTTGGTCCAGTGGGCTCTCCCTGATGGGAGATTTCTGAGAGTGATAGAGGTTCAAACCTCATATTATGTAGTGACTGGAAGTCCAATCATACCAATATACTCAACTTTATTTTCCTGCTGCCAAGAGAAGTCCCACTGGGAGTGGGCTGAAGCGGCAGATTTCTATACACTGGTATAAGCATGGGTGAGAGTCCCAACTGTGGGTTAGAATCCCACAGACGACGTACAACTGGCTGGTTTCTAGGCTTGATCACCCCGGTGGGCAGTAGACAGGGTGCGCCCTCCTTCACTGACCCTTTCTGGAAGCGTGCGGGTTTGGTGCCTGAATAGACACCTGCAGGAGATGGATTGAAATGGCAATCTCTCTCATTGTGTCTTTCTCTTTTTCAATCTTTTCTGTCCCCACTCCCTTTACCTCTCCCTTGGTCCTCACCCCTATACTCCTGTCTCTTTCACTCTGAGGACTCCTTGTTGGTGTCTTTAAGTTTCTGTCCTTGGTACATGTTGAGACAGTGAATTTAGAAGGATCTTTGTTTCATGGTTTTTTTTTTACATCTTTATTGGAGTATAATTGCCTTACAATGGTGTGTTAGTTTCTGCTTTATAACAAAGTGAATCAGTTATACATATATATATGTTCCCATATCTCCTCCCTCTTGCGTCTCCCTCCCTCCCACCCTCCCTATCCCACCCCTCTAGGTGGTCACAAAGCACCAAGCTGATCTCCCTGTGCTATGCGGCTGCTTCCCACTAGCTATCTATTTTACGTTTGGTAGTGTATATATGTCCATGCCACTCTCTCACTTTGTCACAGCTTACCCTTCCCCCTCCCCATATCCTCAAGTCCATTCTCTAGTAGGTCTGTGTCTTTATTCCTGTCTTACCCCTAGGTTCTTCATGACATTTTTCCCCCTTAAATTCCATATATATGTGTTAGCATACAGTATTTGTCTTTCTCTTTCTGACTTACTTCACTCTGTATGACAGACTCTAGGTCCATCCACCTCATTACAAATAGCTCAATTTCGTTTCTTTTTATGGCTGAGTAATATTCCATTGTATATATGTGCCACATCTTCTTTATCCATTCATCTGATGATGGACACTTAGGTTGTTTCCATCTCTGGGCTATTGTAAATAGAGCTGCAGTGAACATTTTGGTATATGACTCTTTTTGAATCATGGTTTTCTCAGGGTATATGCCCAGTAGTGGGATTGCTGGGTCATATGGTAGTTCTATTTGTAGTTTTTTAAGGAACCTCCATACTGTTCTCCTTAGTGGCTGAACCAATTCACATTCCCACCAGCAGTGCAAAAGTGTTCCCTTTTCTCCACACCCTCTCCAGCATTTATTGTTTCTAGATTTTTTGATGATGGCTATTCTGACTGGTGTGAGATGATATCTCATTGTAGTTTTGATTTGCATTTCTCTAATGATTAATGATGTTGAGCATTCTTTCATGTGTTTGTTGGCAGTCTGTATATCTTCTTTGGAGAAATGTCTATTTAGGTCTTCTGCCCATTTTTGGATTGGGTTGTTTTTTTGTTATTGAGCTGCATGAGCTGCTTATAAATTTTGGAGATTAATCCTTTGTCACTTGCTTCATTTGCAAATATTTTCTCCCGTTCTGTGGGTAGTTTTGTCTGTCCAACTGCTCCTGCAAGTCTCTGCTGACATTGTGGGCACAACGGAGCACTTCAGCCTTGAAATGCAAACAGCCCACATTGCCCGAGACTCCAGCCTTGGGTTACTTACTAGGACTTTAAAGAAGAGCAATAACAACAAAAGAGGAGCTTGCATTTCCAATGTAACTTTTCTGCCCTGGCTGTCAGGAACTATCTGAACCATCTGTAGTCCCCAAGACTGAGGAAAAAAAAAAAAGAGGCCTTTTTAAACTCAGGCAGGAAAACTGTGACATCTCTGGTTCTGGCAGCTGTCTTTATGTAAATGAACTGTAATTAATTGGCTTAAAGGAAATTGAGCACATTCTCAGAAATATAAAATAAACTTGTCAGAATACATTTCAGGTTCACTTGACCTGGGAAATATTCAGTATTGAATTAATATCTAGTATTAGAGCTAGCTTAAGCTTGTGGGTTTAATTAATACAGACCTGTATTTAGAGTCCTCAACATTAACTATAAAACTTTTATTGTACCTAGGGTTACTGCAAGTCAGTAAGTGCATATTGTTTCTATTATAAAAATTGTCAACAAGGAAAATAATATTATTAAACTTTTAAGTAAATGTAACTGAGATAAGAGCTTTTTGGTAAACTCTAGGAATAATTGTTTTCGAAATGTCCATCTAAAACAGTCTCTCCAAATTTTGGTAACTTGAAAATAACTTAAATGATAGGAATTCATTGAATATCCAGGTTATTTCAAGTAAGATAAAATACTGGGACATTAATTGCTAAGCAGATATAATTCTACCTACTTTTGTCTTATCAGAGGAAAAGTAAAGATATTTGGGTTTATTGGACACATGGCATGTGCCACATTGAGGAAATAAATTATGCATTAAGAAGATGTATGTTTCTAGAGGTTATGGGATATTCCAGAAAATGAATGCTGATGTGACAGTTTACAAGGACTTGCTTCTTGGTTTTTATTAGATATTAAGGCTTTAAGGTTAAAAATTATAAGGGAAACATTTCAATATGCAAGGAAAATGGAAAACGTATTTTCAGTTAAAAAATTAAAAAAGTATCAGGAATTGAAATGTATTTTGTGAAAGGAAAACAAAAGGCAGTTTTGTCCTAGACCTGGTTGCTTCTAAATGAAAAACAAACACAAAACAAAAAAATGGGACAAAATAATTTGGATACCAAAAGTTGTAGGAGGTTTATGGAAATGGAACACTGAGAAAATAAATTTGTACATGGATAGGATTCTCTAAGGTTGGATTAAATTTAATTATGTAAATGGATTTTATTTAAAGAAGGTTGATGGAAGAATAAATTTGGATTCTCTTGTTTTAAATTTTTATTTTACATTGGAGTATAGTTGACTTATAATGTTGTCTTAGTTTCAAGTGTACACCAAAGTGATTCAGTTAAACATTTACATATATCTATTCTTTTCCAGATTCTTTTCACATATAAGTTATTACAGAGTACTGAGTAGAGTTCCCTGTGCTCTACAGTAAGTCCTTGTTGATTATCTAATTGTTGTTTAGTAGTATATTGCTTAGCATCCATGTTTGTGACTTTTACAGTTGTTTTTTTTTTTTTTTCCTGTAGTTGATTTCTAATCTCATAGTGTTGTGGTCTGAAAAGGTGCTTGATATGATTTCAATTTTCTTAAATTTACCAAGGCTTGCTTTATGGCCCAGTATCAGGTGTATCCTGGAGAATGTTCCATGTGCACTTGAAAAGAATGTATTCTGCTGCTTTCGGATGGAATGCTCTATAAATAACAATTTAGTCTATCTTTTCTAATGTGTTATTTGAGGCCTGTGTTTCCTTACTGCTTTTCTCTCTGGATAATCTGTCTATTGGTGTAAGTGGGGTGTTAAAGTCCCCCACTATTACTGTGTTACTGTTGATTTCTCCTTTAATGGCTGTTAGCACCTCAATATATAAGGCAAATACTACGATGTTGAGTGCATATATATTTACAATTGATATATCTTCTTCTTAGATTGTCCCTTGATAATTATGTGTAGTGGCTTTGCCTCTTGTAACAATCTTTATTTTAACCTCTGTTTTGCCTGATATGAGTACTGCTATTCCAGCTTTCTTTTGATTTCAAATAGCATGGAATAAATTTTTTCAACCCCTCACTTTCAGTCTGCAAGTGTCCCTCGATCTGAATTGGGTCTTTTGTAGACAGCATCTGTGTGGGTCTTGTTTTTGTATCCATTCAGCCAGTCTGTGTCTTTTGGTTGAAGTATTTCATCCATTCACATTTAAGGTAATTACCAATATGTATGTTCTTATTGCAGTTTTGTTGATTGTTTTGTACTTGTTTTGTAGCTTTTTCTTCTCGTCCTCCTTTGTTCTACTGTGATTGGATGACTATCTTTAGTATAGTATCTTTAGAAAGGAATAGCTTGGATTCCTTTATCTATTTTTGTGTTTATATATTACAGATTTTTGGTTTGCAGTTACCATGAAGTTTTGATATAGCAGTCTATATACATGTTTACAAGATTGTTTTAGTTGCTGATCTCTTAAGTTTAAATGCATTTCCAATATCCTGTATTTGTACTCTCCTCTTCTTACAAGTGCTTTTTTAAAAATTTTATTGGAGTTGATTTATGATGTTGTGTTAGTTTCTGGTGTACAGCAAAGTGATTCAGTTATACATATACACATACTCATTCTTTTTCAGATTCTTTTCTCATATAGATTATCACAGAATATTGAGTAGAGTTCCCTGTGCTATACAGTAGGTCCTTGCTGGTTATCTATCTTTTATATAGTCGTGTGTGTATGTTAATCCCAAGATCTCATTTATCCCTCCCAACACCCCAAGTTTCCCCTTTGGTAACCATAAGTTTGTTTTTGAGATATGTGTAAGTCCGTTTCTGTTTTTGTAAATGTTCATTTGTATCATTTAAAGAAAATTAGATTACATATATGAGTGATATCAAATGATACTTGTCTTTCTCTGTCTCACTTACTTCATTTAGTATGATAATCTCCAGGTCCATCCATGTTGCTGCAATTGGCATTAATTCATTCTTTGTATGGCTGAGTAATATTCCATTGTATATATGTACCACTTCTTCTTTATCCATTCATCTGTCGATGGACATTTAGGTTGCTTCCATGTCTTGGCTATTGTAAGTAGTGCTGCAGTGAAAATGGGGTGCAGGTGTCTTTTCAAATTATGGTTTTCTTTGGATATATGCCCAGGAGTGGGATTCCTGGGTCATATAGTCGTTCTGCTTTTACTTTTGTAAGGAAGCTCCATTCTGTTCTCCATAGTGGTTGTATCAATTTACATTCCCACCAACGTAGGAGGGTTCCCTTTTCTCCACACCCTCTCCAGCATTTATTGTTTGTAGACTTTTTGATGATGGCCGTTCTGACTGGTGTGAGGTGGTACCTCACTGTAGTTTTGGTTTGTGTTTCTCTGAGAATTAGTTATGTTGAACATCTTTTCATGTGCTTCTTGTCCATCTGTATGTCTTCTTTGGGGAAGTGTCTATTTAGATCTTCTGCCCATTTTTTTGATTGGTTTGTTTGTTTGATATAGAGCTGCATGAGCTATTTGTATAATTTTGGAGATTAATCCCTTATCTGTTGCTTTGTTTGCAAATATTTTCTCCCATTCTGCGGGTTGTCTTTTTGTTTTGTTTATGTTTTCCTTTGCTGTGCAGAAGCTCTTAAGGTTAATTAGGTCCCATGTTTGTTTTTATTTCATTACTCTAGGAGGTGGTTCCAAAAAGATATCACTGCAATTTATGTTAGAGAGTGATCTGCCTAGGTTTTCCTCTCAGAGGTTTATAGTGTCCGGCCTTACATGTAGGTCTTTGATCCATTTTGTGTTTATTTTTGTGTATGGTGTTAGAGAATGTTCTAATTTCAGTCTTTTACATGTAGCTGTCCAGTTTGCCAAGCCCCACTTGTTGAAGAGACTGTCTTTTCTCCATTGTATATTCTTGCCTCCTTTGTCATAGATTAATTGACCCCAGGGGGCATGGCTTTATTTTGGGGCTGTCTATCCTATTCCATTGCTCAATATTTCTCTTTTTGCACCAATTTCATACTGTTTTGATTACTGTAGCTTTGTAGTGTAGTCTGAAGTCAGGGAGCCTGATTCCTCCAGCTCTGTTTTTCTTTCTCAGGATTGTTTTGGCTATTCAGGGTCTTTTGTGTTTCCACACAAATTTAAAAATTTTTTGTTTTAGTTCTGTGAAAAATTCCATTAGTAATTTGATAGGGATTGCACTGAATCTGTACATGGCCTTGAGTAGTCTAGTCGTTTTGACAGTATTGACACTTCTGATCCAAGAACACGGTCTATCTTTCCATCCATTTGTGTCATCTTCGATTTCCTCCATCAGTGTCTGATAGTTTTTGGAGTACAGGTGTTTTGCCTCTTTAGGTAGGACTAGTCCTAGGTATTTTATTCTTTTTGATGCGATGATAAAAGGGATTGTTTCCTGAATTTCTCTTTCTGGTCTTTCATTGTTAGTGTACAGGAACGTAAGAGATTTCTGTGTATTAATTTTGTATCCTGCAACTCTACCAAATTCATTGATAAGCACTAGTAGTTTCCTGGTAGCATCCTTAGTATTTTGTATATATAGTATCATGCCATCTACAAACAATGATGGGTTTACTCCTTTTCCAATTTGGATTCATTTTATTTCTATTTCTTCTGATTGCCATGGCTAGGGCTTCTAAATCTATGTTGAGTAAAAGTGGTGGGAGTGGACATCCTTGTCGTGTTCCTGATCTTAGAAGGAATGCTTTCAGCTTTTCACCATTGAGTATGATGTTAGTTGTGAGTCTGTCATGTATGGCCTTTATTATGGTGAGTTATGGTTGGAGGGACTGGTGTCTGCCCACTGGTGGGTGGAGCTGGGTCTTGTTCCTCTGGTGGGCAGGGCCATCTCAAGGGGTGTGTTTAGAGTCGGCTCTAGGCTAAGCAAAACATTAGGCAGGCATGGATGGGACTATATTCCTACCCTGTTGGTTGTTTGGCCTGACACATCCCAGAACTGGAGACTACAGGCTGTTGGGTAGGCCCTGGTCTTGGTGTCAAAATGGCCACCTCCAGCAGAATGCATACCAATGAGTACTCCCCATTACCTCCACCACCAGTCTCCTTGTCCCCACAGTAAGCCACACCCCCCAACCCCACCTCTACAGGGACCCTCCAAGACCACCAGGTAGGTCTGGCCCAGGATCCTATGAAGTCACTGTTTATTCCCCTGGGTCCTGGTGCACATGAGACCTTGTGTGTGCCCTCCAACAGTGGAGTTTCTGTTTCCTCCAGTCCTGTGGAGTTCCTGCAGTCAAGCCCCACTGGCCTTCAAAGCCAAATACTCTGGGGAGCTCCTCCTTCTGATGCCAGACCCCCAGACTAGGAAGCCTGATGTGGGGCTCAGAACTCTCACTCCTTTGGGAGAACGTCTGTGATATAGTTATCTTCCAGTTTGTGGGTCACCCACCCAGCAGGTATGGGATTTAATTGTATCATGAATGTGCCCCTTCTACCATCTCACTGTGGCTTTTTCTTTGTCTTTGGATGTAGAATATCTTTTTTCATAGGTTCCAGACTTTTTTGTTGATGTTTGTTCAGCACTTAGTTGTGGTTTTGATGTTTTCATGAGAGGAGGTGAGCTCAAGTCCTTATACTCTGCCATCTTGTCTCCACCCTCTGGGCTCCAGATTTTTCTTTCTGTAATGTAGTGGACTCACTTGCCCTTGTGTATAGTACACTTAGGGTGCAGAGGTCTTGCACCTAACATGTCAGATTAGAGTTCCCAGCATAGAACTGCTGCGTTGACACCACACTTTGGTGGACACTGTGCACAAAAGCTGCTCGCAACACCTCAATTTAAGATGACTGCACCTGGAATCTGAGGCTGAAGTGCTGTGAGCTGTGAGCTGGTTTCTCTCAAGAGAACAGAGTTTTCTTGGAATGCTGCTTCTGACAGCAGATTATGCAAATTTCTTTGCCTTTAAATAAACTGTCCCTATTTGCCCTTGAAATCTTTTATTGTCACTTTGGTTAAATGAATCAGAATTGTTTCAGAGAGACATATATGATCCTATCTGATCAGGTGTTTTACATTTTTTTGATATTTTTGACAGACTTCCCAAATGTCAAATTCTAATTAAAATTTTGACCTTCTGCTAACTTTGGGGTGCTTCAGAGAGACCCTGGACCATCCCAAAGAGAAATCCTAAACTAACTGGGTTCATTTGGTATGTTAAATTACATGGGAATCATTGTCAAATGAATACTAAATCTTCTTAGGTTGTATCATATGGGTGAATGTTATTAATATAGATATTTTAAAAATTTTATGGATTTCCTTAAAATCTGGTGTGTCCTGATAAAATGTTACCAGTCATGATTCTAGTTATTATAATCAAGTTTCTTTGTCAATTGGTTTGTGATCAGGTGTTTAACTGTGCCCTTTTAGTCTTTTGTCATTCATAGAAAGATAAGCTGATGCTTTGTAAAAATGCTTCATCTCCAGGAAGATTCATAGAAAGGGTTTTTTGACAAGTACAGGTTTTTGGTAACTTTCATTATCACACCACTGAACTGGGTAAACCTGATGGCTTTCTAAAGCTGTTAATTACATGGGTTTATTAAGGTGGTGGATATGGTTATAATTTTTCACTTTTGTCTAAAATATTACTGCTTTTTGAATTTTATTTTCACTTTTGTCTAAAATATTACTGCTTTTTGAATTTTATTTTATTTTTTTATACAGCAGGTTCTTATTGTCATCAATTTTATACACATCAATATATACATGTCAATCCCAATCACCCAATTCATCCCTCCCCCACCCCCTGCCGCTTTCCCCCCTTGGTGTCCATGTTTGTTCTCTACATCTGTGTCTCAATTTCTGCCCTGCAAACCAGTTCATCTGTACCATTTTTCTAGGTTCCACATATATGCGTTAATATACGATATTTGTTTTTCACTTTCTGACTTAACTTCACTCTGTATGACAGCCTCTAGATCCATCCACGTCTCAACAAATGACCCAATTTCGTTCCTTTTTATGGCTAATATTCCATTGTATATATGTACCACATTTTCTTTATCCATATGTCTGTCGATGGGCATTTAGGTTGCTTCCATGACCTGGCTATTGTAAATAGTGCTGCAATGAACATTGGGGTGCATGTGTCTTTTTTAATTATGGTTTTCTCTGGGTATATCCCCAGTAGTGGGATTGCTGGGTCATATGGTAATTCTATTTTTAGTTTTTTAAGGAACCTCCATACTGTTCTCCACAGTGGCTATATCAATTTACATTCCCACCAACAGTGCAAGAGGATTCCCTTTTCTCCACACCCTCTTCAGCACTGGTTGTTTGAAGATTTTCTGATGACGCCCATTCTAATTGGTGTGAGGTGATACCTCATTGTAGTTTTGATTTGCATTTCTCTAATAATTAGTGATGTTGAGCAGCTTTTCATGTGCTTCTTGGCCATCTGTATGTCTTCTTTGGAGAGATGTCTAAAATATTACTGCCTTTTAATCTGCATTTTCCAGATATAAGGAAACCCCTTCAAGCTAATTATAATTTAGAGCAGGTTCATAAACTTACATCCCTAAGTAAAATTGAAACACATTTATTTTTTCCCTCTACTTGATCCCTCCAGAAATTGGAAACTCATATTCCCAGCAGCTTTATTGGGTAAATAAGAAAGGCCACCTCCTAATGAGTGCAGGAATCTCAAGGTATTTTTCAGACACCTCAAAAAGAGAGGAATTCATCCAAATCTGTAAAGCAGAATTAGATAAGCCCTTGGCATTGATTTCCTGGCCCTGAGCAGAATTAGATAAGCCCTTGGCATTGATTTCCTGGCCCTGAGCAGCCTTTTAAAACTTCAGTCTGAGATTCCTTATAAAAATTTCTAACACAGCCAATTTAAAGGACCTATGTGATAAATTACACTTACATAAGTAAGCAAGCCAAGTTTATTGAAATCAGGCTTAATTTGCAAACAAATTAATCTTAACTTGGATATATTTGGTAAATAGGGTATTTTAGAAAGAAAACGATTGTTTCAGTGGATATCAAATCCTGTTGAGTTTTGTATTTACTAAGACTCACTCCCCAGATAGCCCCTTCCTTCCTGTATAACTTTAAGTTGAGTGAATAAAATGACACTCTAAGATTGTTTCTGAAGCTTATCCTTCCCATGTGAACCCTGGGGATCAAGTTATTCTTAAAACCTGGAAAGAGGGGTCCCCCAAAGGTGAATTATTGCCAAATGAAAGGGCCCCTGTAAAGTAATTTTAGCCACCCCACCCTTTCGGTGTCAAACTGCAAGGGATATCTAGTTGGATACATTTAACCAGATTAAAAGCTTTTACCTCCAAAGACCCTGCAGGTCACAAGAGAAGAACAATACACCCGTGAGCCAGTAGAAGAATCTGAGATACCTATTCAGAATACAGGTACCATCGACAGGTAAGTAAAATGATGTGGTGGGTTGGACTTTTGCCATTCTTGCTACTGTACTCTTGCTTGCATTCCACCAGTTTGCTCAGCCACTGCCACCAGCGAAGGAGCTCCTTTGTCCATGCTGGGTTTAAGGGAAACACTGTCCCACAGAAATGCTCCTCCCATTGACTTTATCCACCTTACTAGTCCCTGTAACTAGGGGACAGTGGCAAGAAAATACACTTATCAGTATTTCCAGAATTGTATCTAAAGGACAACATTTAAAAGAATGCTGGATATGCCATCAACACCCCCAGCTGGCTACTGGCCCTCTTGCATTTCCCCTGAACCAGCTGGGTCCAGTGGCAATTAATGATGTAAATCAGGGACAACTGCCACCCCCTCGACCTCTGCTAGTCACACTTGAACTTTCCAGGGTGCGATTCCAATGCTTTGACGCAACTACCCCCATACAACTGGACCCGAGGTGTGGGGCACACTGTTAAATTGTACAAATAGCATTTATCTCACATGCCCTGAGAACCCCCCAAGATATAATGACACCAGATATCCTGCCTCTTATATAGGGATAAACTGTACCTACAACCTTACCCACTGGTGCCCTGTTTCAAACTATGGCCCAGTGTCCCTAAACAACATGGAAGGGGAATGTGAGCGGTGGGAAGGAAATGTCCCATCCACCTAGTCAATCCAGTTCAACCCACCTGTGGAATTCCAGGCAAACAGTGATCTGGCCTATGGAGTGTGACCCTCTGATGGTGTCAGCAGGATCATACATGAGCATCTTGTTAAAAATGTTGTAGAGCTTTATACACTTAATTATCAGCTTAATGTCTGCTGTTCCCTAATTGTTTAAGTACTAACACCTGTCCACTCTTAACAACCATGAGACAGACATTCAGGTCTGCACCCCTGAAGGGTATATTTTCCTCTTCAGACACCCAAACCATCGTATGTTATGAAGTATGGCCAGGCCCTGTCCTTTTCCAGCCAAGCTGTATAGCCTGTAAATGCACTGTCCATTTCATAGGAGGGGGCACAATAGGGATAAGAGGTATTTTTATCTATAACAGGACCATTCCAGCTCACCACTGAACCCAGAGAGCACGAGGAATGATCTTGACAGGGGCAGGGCTGGCCATAGGACTAGCAGCTCTGGGGAGGCTTTACCTATCATAGAGCAACACCGAGAAATCTCACCAGACAGCTTGGTTATATGATGAAACAGGACAAGCCTTAACATGATGACTTAAGACCTCTCTTTTTTCTTTGGCTAATGTAGTTCTTGACAATCATCTAGCTCTTGATTACCTTCTGGCAGAACAAGGTGGAGTTTGTATGATAACTAATACTTTCTGCTGCACCTGGATCAATGCGACAGGACAGGTAGAAGTTCATATTAAGGAAATACACACCCAAGCAGAATGGCTTCACAATTTTAGCAGGGGTGATATCGCTTCCACTGTCTGGTCAGCAGTAAAGGAAGCCCTAAGTTAACCTGGTTGCTTCCCTTTCTAGGCCCTTTAGTGGTATTGTTCTTCTCCTTTTGGGCCCTTGTTTGTTTAAGTTTGTGTCTTCTAGGCTCCAACAGTTTCAAATAAGACTCATGGTTCAAAGAATTCAACCCATTCCAGAGGAGGTGGCCCAGGTAGCTACAGTTCCTTGCAACAGTCAGTAAGGGATGTCTACACCTCTTGGGTAGGCTAGGGTCTGCAGCCCATGTCCAGCATGAAGAAATTTCAGAAGAGACCTTTGGCTCCTTAAGAAAAAGGTGTGTAGAATCCCTCAAGGGGGAATGAGACAGGCTGGGACCCTTTGCTGCAGTGCTTGCACCTGAACAAACATCTCCAGCAACAAAATACAGACACTATAAGGGACTAAAAATAACTGCATGCACAGTTGGGGCAAATTACGAACAAGATACAAAAAGACCAAAAACCCAACTGCCACTTCTGAGGAGCTGGGAGCAAAAGCAGGGTACTGCGCATGCCCCCTGCACACAGCACCACCAAGGGGGAGGGCAGACCACCTAAGCCACTCCTCCAGCTTGACGTCTGGACCCGCCCCCTACCCTCATCCCAGGAAGGAACCAGCTGGTCCCCTTCCCCTCCACCAGGGAGAGAGCAAGGGAACCTGTTGTTTGTTTTTCCTCCCTCGTGCTGCAGCACGAATCGCAGTACAGCCTTGCCTGAGTTTCTCATCTGGCCTCTTACCTGTTTCTATTAAGGATGCCAAGAACCCTGGTCAGTACCACAACCATCATTAAACATTACATTAAAAATTTAAGCTATTAAATTGCCAAATAGATTGGTCAATACAGTTAACATGATTGAAGATACTCTCCAATAACATTCTAGAATTTTCAAAAAGAATATTATCTAGTGCATTTTATCAAATGCTTTAAGAACACTTAAAAATGCATTCCTTATGAAAGTAATAAAACTGGTTCTCAAATACTATTTTTTAGCAAAAGGTCTTCAAATGCAAATTTATTTCCAAATCACGTTGTACTTATACAACATATACCAGTATACAAATTTAAACACTATGCATGCCTACCTTTTAGAAGTACAGTGTATAAACTAAAAGGTACTTACCAGTCTCAACTGTAGGGTAATAACAATAGCATAAGAGGAATTCAAATATATACTGTAATTATAATATAGCAACACATTATAAATTTTAGTTGTGAAATTTTATAGTTTAATATGGTAACTTTTTTTTCTAGGAACCTGATTAATACTATTGTCAATCTGGAAAAAGAAGAAAATGTAAAATAAAAGAAATGAACAAAATTTGCCTGAGAAATTGTGCCCAAAATAAAGTGGGACTTTGAGTGGTAAATAAGGAAAATTAAATATCTGTCACAACACTATAGAGCACAGTAAATTCACTGCTTGCTCTTTTACAAGGACAGTCATCAGTCACCTTTATATATAAATTGATTATTGTTGCACTCAGAATAGTTTAAAACTTTTGAAACCTAAATGCTAATACAATTTGGCATGCAGTATGTAAAAATACTGATATCAAATAATTGTAGAGTAACATACAAAACACCTTAGCACAGATGTACAATTCCCATATGTACTGGAACTTTAGTAAATCATGCATTAGTTGGCCATATTGCAAAAATCTGCACTATTACCTAAATTAAAAAATCAGGACAAGTAAATCACTATATTAACCTTTTGGAATTACAATTTAATTATTCTCCACACACCAGTTCACATTTATGCAAGTTTTTCTTCTGAATTAATAAGTCATTTCCTTTAATTGCTCAAATGGTGTTCAGAGTTCTGATTTTTACAAGCACACATTTATTTTGGGAAGTCAGATTTCTATAAAATTCTTCATTAATAGCTACATATCATTTGCCAAAAAATTTTAACAGAGCTAAAGAGAAATGCATTATAGTATTTTACAGTTTGTCCTGGATGAAAAATGTATGTAACAGTCATGACTTGCCTATGTAATGAGTTACGTCCTTTAGTCTTAAATTTAATTCTATTTTAATTAAATATTTGAATACAATTATTTGTAAAGCCTCCATTCTAATATTATAGCCTTACATCACATGCCAAAAGCAGCCTTTGTTTGAACTGTTTGAGTTTTGTCACTTTTTCACACTTAGGTTTTATAGTAAATGGATGTACCTACTAAGTTATTGTAACTTCACTGCCCTGTAAGGCTTGGTCCTCAAAAATATTTACTGTTTGATTATTGACTACCATTTATATTTTCATTGTTTGAGTCACACACCATGTACACACACACACAATGATACGAGATTACGATACAACCTTCCTTGAACTGTTACAGCTGTTTCCAGTTCCCTCCACCTGTGGCATCCATCCAGATTGCAGTGGAAGGTACACTAGATGTAGTTAGACTCACCCAAGTATGAGTCCTACTCCTGTAATCACTAACTGGGGCATCTTAGGTAAATCATTATCTTCCTTGAGATTATGTTTCATTATAAGAGAGAGATTCAAATATTCCCCCCTATAGAATCATTGTAAATTTGAGCTTGAGTCATCAAAGTTACCCTTCATCTTTTAGATGCCCTCTGTGAAATGCCCAAGGCTTTCTTGTAATTTCCAAGAATTTTGGGCAGCCTTTATTACGAATCTTGCCAAACACAAGTTACTCTCTTTTCTTCTTGCCAGATTTTAAACTCATTCCGCCTTTTCTCATTTCCCACAAATTTCATTTGCTGAACATCTCCAATAGATTTAAAGGTAAACTTATGAAGTCTTTTGTAATTTAATCATGAACACCATATAAAACATATGTATGAGACTTCACAAAATGATGGGAGATTAGAATCCTTAGTCTTAAAAGGCCTTGAGCCCTCAAATATCTCACTTGTTTACAGGTTTTATGTTTTTCTTGGTTGTTGTTTCTATGTCTGTTTTTAGTCCCTGTTTTCTTTCATCCTACCCAACATTTTTATTGCCAAAGGAGGGCAGCTATTTATGTTTTGTTTACTTATGCAAGTACATATGCATGAATTTGATTCCTTCTAGCCAGATGTAAAAAGATAAATTTTGCAATATCCATACTGATTAAATAAGACCTAATTAAGATCCCTATGCCAATACATGACACATAATCATTAGTCAAACCAAGTTATGTCTCATCCCCTTTAACCAGAAAATAGATGAAATAATGCATTTCCTACAGGTGAACTTACCCACAGACCATACCAGTGAATATTCAAGGACTACATACCATATGTACTCTGGGAGCTGAAGTTGCACATAAACATAACTGTTATGAAATTACTTCAAACGGTTATGCAGTAAGTCTATTGTTAATTGGCTTGAAAGACAGATTGTAAAATGGCTTCCCATTTTCCTCATCTCCTAGTATTCATGCCCTAGGCAATCTCCTGTGGGACCCATGACTTGCTTCAAATCAGAGAATACGGCAAAGGTGCTGAGATGTCACAGATAGAGAGATATACCATGTTCTCTGATTGGAAGAATCAATATTGTCAAAATGACTATACTACCCAAGGCAATCTACAGATTCAATGAAACCCCTATCAAATTACCAACGGCATTTTTCACAGAACTAGAACATAAAACTTTAAAATTTGTATGGAAACACTAAAGACCCTGAATAGCCAAAGCAATTCCGAGAAAGAAAAATGGAGCTGGAGGAATCAGGCTCCCTGACTTTATAACACAAAGCTACACTAATCAAAACAGTACAGAAATGGTGCAAAAAGAGAAATATAGATTAAGATCGTAACTCAACTTCTGTATTATTAGAAAACTGTCTCTGCTAACTCTCACCCTTGCTGGCATTTCAGCTGCTCTTTGGAAAGGTCCAAGTGATAAGGAACTGAATGTGGCTTCCAGCCAACAGCAAGCAGGTGACTAAAGATCTCAGGATGACAGACCTTAAGGAACTGAATCTTGCCAACAGCCATATGAACTTGCAAGTGCATCCTTCCTCAATTGAACCTCAAATGACACCACCGCCCTAACCAGCATGTCCTTGATAACAGACTTGTAAGACCTTAAAACAGAAAACTCAACTAAGTCATACCTAGATTCTTGACCACTGACACTGGGAAAATAAACTTGTGCTGTTTCAAGCTGCTAAGTTAATGGTAATATCGTTACACAGCAAAAATGAGATCCAGAATATTTCCCCAATGTGAGCAAAATAGTTTTCAAATATTTTTGTGTAAAAAAATTTTAAGCATATACAAAAGTCAAAACAATTGTATAGCAAACACCGATATAAATAAGACAGCAATGCTCTCATCAGTGCTTATGAATAACCAAAATTATGGAGCAGAACATTACAGGCATACCTCGTTTTATTGCACTTTGCTTTACTGTGCTTCACAGATATTGCAGTTTACAAACTGAAGGTTTGCAGCAACCCTGTGTTGATTCAGTCTATCGGTGCCATTTACCCAACAGTATTTACTTACTGTCTCTGTGTCACATTTGGCGATTCTCTCAATATTTCACCCTTTCATTATTATTATATTTGTTATGGTGATCTGTGATTAGTGATCTTTGATGGTACTATGAGGAACCTCTGAAGGCTCAGATGGTTAGCATTTTTTTTAGCAATAAATGTTTTTTAATTAAGGTACGTACATTGGTTTTTTAGATATAATGCTATTGCATACAATAGACAACAGCATAGTGTAAACATAACTTTTATATGCACTGGGAACCAAAAAATATATATGACTGACTTTATTGCAATATTCACTTTATTACAATGGTCTGGAACTAAGCCCACAATATCTTTGAGGTATGCCTCTGTACTATAAGAAGCAAAAAAAATTAGGCAACAGAGCTAACTGAAATATGTACTTATAATTTTTAAATAATCCAGTATTTTCTAACACATCTTATCCAATTTTAATTTCCATGAAGTTTTTCCCTTAAAAGGATAGACTATTATTCTTGCACAAGGCCATGCTAATCTTCTCGGCATTGTTCCAATTTTAGTGTATGTGCTGCTGAAGCAAGCACAAGGATAAGATATTATTAGTCAATGATTGAACAATTAACAAAAAATATTCTTAATATTTATGGGTTATATTTGACAAATACCTTAGTAGAAAAAATTAGAATTGATTCTTTGAAAAAATTAAAATTCAATTTTTCTTTCTTGAGGAAAAAATTACAACATGGATTTTATTTTGTATTTGAAGGACAGAAGCAAATTAATTACATTTACAGTTGGATGGATGCCAAAGTTGTTTTTATGAATAATTAACATTGGGAATGCTGATGATATACTGAATACCTTATTGTCATAAGTGCTTTAAGAATATAAAACAGTTACAGTCATCATGTCCTTCTGATCTCTCTTCCTATATCTAATCCTTTCATTTCTTTAAGAAATCATTTTTTTTCAGGGCAAACAGCATGATAAAGGACACACTGCTTTGCTTTTAATAGTGTTGTAATTTTCATATATAAATGTTATAAATTTCTTACTTTAGTGTATTTACTTATGTGTATCATTTACCTTGAGTTTTGTAAAATCCATCTTCTAAATGCTGTTACATTGCAAAATTAGGTGATGAGTGGAAAACAGATATAACAAAACTTGGTGGGGGACTTCAAATAATGGTGGAATGGTACTTTAATGATTAACAGATCCTGAAAATGTCTGTTTGACTACATGGTTAAACTTGTAAAGAAGTTGTATATGTAAGGGATTTATCAAGTGGAGCTCAAATATTGGGTTGGCCAAAAAGGTCGTTCGGGTTTTTCAAAGATGTTATGGAAAAACCCGAACGACCTTTTTGGCCAATCCAATATAAGAAAAATTGCCATCAGCATTACCAATAACTCTAAAAGAAAAAGTTCACCTGGTCTTTGTTAAACAAACTAATTTAAAGCATGCCTATGAAGGCCTGAGTTAAAATTGTTAAAAACTAAAACTTTGCCCAAAGCTAGACTATATATAAGAAGTTCTGCATAAATAGCTTAAAGTTAGGGAACCAGGGGAAGGACAGAGCTGAGTTCAGCTACCAGTGACACTATGAAGCACTGGTTGAGGCTATTACTAGGGAACAGTTCTGGGCTCCCTGAGAGCTCATTACCTGCAATGTATCAGCTGTGGAGACTTGAGCAGCACACAGACTGAGGCTGCAGGATGATGCTAAAATTTTAAGCATGATTGTACAACTAAGCATGACCACAGACCATGGCCTCCATGGACCCAATGCCCCTTCACTGATATCAGGGCTATGCAGATGCCCTGAACACTTCATTTGCCTCACTCTGGGTAGAGAAGAAGTAAGCAGAGAGAAAAAATTAGTCTTAAATTGGTTGGGTTTGAATATTAAATGAGTTAATTTTACCTAAAAATAATTTTAACCCCAAAGTGACAGAGCTTTAAACTTAAAGAGTCATGCTTATCAGGTAGAGTTTTGTTTCTGGTTTTTTACTCCATGAGAAGAAATGGCAGCTCCAAAGCTAAGCTAAGATCTGTTTAAAAAAAAAAAAAAGATTTTAATGCTTCACTTCTGAATTTTGACTGTATATTTGAGCTTTGTCACATATACACTAGCGCACGTGTGTGTGTGTGTGTGTGTGTGTGTGTACTGTGTGAAACAAGTTTATTCCAGTCTTAACTAACTCTTTGAGGCATAAATATAGAAGAATTTTATTTTTATCCAATACTGTGGTTTGTCATATCTTCATCTCCTGTATATAGTATTATTTGTGACAGATTTTACGAATTTCTAGTCAGTTTTGTCAATTAAACTTGGTCCGATCTATTTAAAACTTCCAATCTTATACCTGATTCTAAATATGCAGATATTCTTCTACCATCATTCTGGCTCGAGTTGCTCCCATGTTTGAAGGCAGAGAGGAGAAAGAAACCAAAGCCTAACGTGGTGACGTTAACTGTCTTATGAAGATGAAGAGAAGGCTTTGCTGCCTGCTGGAAAAAGCTCTGGCGGTTTCTTCTAAAGTTAAATGTACAACCTATCACTCCTTGATCTAGAAAGTTTACTCTTTGGTATTTGCACAAAAGAAATGAAAATACACAAACACACCCAAAAACAAACTGGCAAAGAAACAAAAACACGAGATAAGAATCTTCAAATAACTCTTATGTGTAAGTCAAACATCAGAATCAGTAAGTGACTGGTCAAGCCACTTGACTATTTATCCTACCTTCTAATATAACTCCCTCCCAGCGCACAGGCACATGCTTCAGAAGCTCTCATGCAGTCCCCCCAGCAATTTCCTGAGTGAGCAAGCTTTGCAGAAGCTCTGCATTCCCATCTGTGCAGGAATCACCCATCTGATTATTCTCTTTTCCTATCGACCAGTATATGGGGAGAGGAGGACTAGGGTGACGTGTGGGAAAGGAGAGCTAGTTCTGCCTCCAAGAAAGCCCTTGGGCAAGGTGCCTGGTCCCCATCTTGGGTAGCTCCAGGGCACCTCTCTTTAGACTGAGCGGCATTTGACATTTCATTCTTAATTTTTACCCTGGCAAAATTTGGAAACACTAACATTCCCCTGAAAATCCTACTGTACACACACTCACGCGTGCACTGAAGAGAAAGTCATGCAGTAGTTTTCAACCAGGGGTGATTTTGCCTTCACGTGACATTTGACAATATCTGGAGACACTTGATTTTCACAACTGAGGTGGAAGTTGCTATTGGCATCCAGTAAATGGAGAAAATAGATGTTTCTAAACATCCTACAATGCAGTGTACCCCCATAAAGCAAATAATTATCTGGTCCAAAATGTCAAACGTGTCGAGGTTGAGAAACTTTGAGTTACAAGAAATCTCAAACTTCAGACTTTTATAGAGAAACTATAAATGCTGGAGAGGATTAAAACATCATACCCAGAAATATGGCACCTTGTAAGAGTGAGCCTATGTGAAATAAGCACGCCGTGCGATCAAGCCGCAGGTATTTACAGTGATCATAGGCATTGTCTTCTCAACCTTCACACATCAAGTCATTTCAATAAGCCTGTACGGTTTTTGTGAGAAGTAATTACAACTAGAAATGATAGCAAACCCATATTCTCAAAGGACAGTGTTGTACGGTAACCTAATGATGCAGATAGAATATCATTTAGTATGTTTTAAAAGAATTATGAAGAACATCTCCAGTGACATTATGTTGAGTCCTTTAACATGTAACACAGTATTTAAAATATTAAAGAAATATGGTACCTTTAAATGATGCAAAGATATCTACTGATTTTCAAAATTAATTTAAACCCAGGAAATGAGTGCACTTATTTGTGCCATAACTTACATAAATTCATTTCAAAAAGATAGTTTTATAGTTTGACCAGCAATAAATAAGTTCTGGAAGAGAATATATACTCCTAATACACTCACCTCTGTCCACACCCTAGAGCTAAATATTACTCAGCAAATTTTGTGTTATTAAAAAGAATGTACACAAATATAAAGTGTATATTGACAGATTTAATAAATGTCACTTAAATATACATCTATTCACTTATTTGACAAATATTTTTTGAGCTTAAAATTAAACAAGCATTGGGCTAGGTGCTGAATGCACAGCAATGGACAGGAAGATAATGTCCTTGCCCATATGGAGAAACATTCTAGTGTCCACGTTAAATGGTTTATATTTAGACTCAGTGAATCCCGAGGCCCAATGAGCTAACATCATTAATTTCATCCATACCAAAGTGACATGTATATCGACTACTAATTTAAAAGATGACTAAGCAAAATTTCAAACGTTTCATATTCTAAACTTATTTTTAGCTTATCTAAATTAAAGCTATTTTCAGCAATTTATGTATGTATATATTTATGATATAAATTCATGTATATACATGTATCTACATATAAACAAAATGGTGATATTTTAATAAGTTTCATTAATAATTTTCCAAACCTAAAAAATGTATCTTGAACACGTACCTAGGAAGCAATAGATATTAAGTGAATTCAATAAAAGCATAGAAATTTCTATGGTACAGTCATTATTTGATTTCTAGCCCATATTTAAATCTAAATCCAGTCAAAGCTGTTACCATCTGTTTACTATTTGTTGGCCAATCTTAGGTGAATTAGTACTTAGTCCAGCTCATTCCTCACTAAATCAGATCATGTTAAAAAAGAATGACTGCCATTAAATTGGAACTAATTGAGACCAGTGGTGGTCTAAGTATCAGACTGAAAGATCGCTGGAGTCCATTGTTAAATTGGCATAGTGGATTACATGTCACTTTTAAGGTCTGATACCATAGAAATGTCACAGAATTTCTGCTTGGTAATTTCAACATCATTTTAGAAAATTAAAAAAATTTTTTTTTGAAAAAGAAAAATGCATGACAAAAAGGCAGAAATATTTTAAAGTTTCACAAGACTAGTAATGAAGTGCTTGCAGCCATTTAAATATGTGCTGTTCATCCAAGATTATGAAGTAATAAGTTCATTTGAATATATAATTCACAACTAAAAATGACAGTTAAATATACTAAAATGATTTTTATTTAAAAATATACAAATATATATTTATATGCATGTATGTATCTGTGTGTATGAAACAAATCCATGAAATAACACTGATACTTATTTCTCCTCATTCTCTGAGCACTATTGCAGGCTCTCAGTCAGTGAGTGGTGGCATGGAATATTTCACTGGATAATATTGGCCAAGGAGTATTTGGAACAGATACCTCCAGGCATCAAAGATCTTCCCTTAGGACTGTGGGGAGTGCTGCTGAAAGAAAGGCTTCAGCTGTAAGCCATCTGAGAACAGTCAAGTCACATCCAATGACTGGTCAGACATGGGGATATGAACCCCTGGGGCCCTTGCCCCAACTGGGTACAATTCTAAAAGGTGCTTCCCATTTCATAAGCTCTTTATGGAGCCGGCTGAAGCCTCCATCAAGAGTTCATGACAATTTTTCCCTTAGCCCACTCCTGCTTCCTTCCCTTCTTTCCCTTGGTGTTGATCCCAGAAATGTTCCCTAATAAAACACCTGCAGACTAATCTCCATCTCAGAGTACAACAGTGTTATAACACATTCTGCCAATAATCTTTACTTCTTAGTGCCCTACTATGCTCTCTGGCATTGGATGAGTACACCGTGGTTTGGTTATGGCTTCTTTCAAGCCATTTATTTACATACTTCTTAGAGAACTGTTTAGATCCATAATGGATGGTAAAAGTTGTTCAACTAGTAACACGGACCCACAGGAAGAAAAAAAAAGTATCACAGTGAATGTGAAAATTAAGTTTATAGAGTCTGGAATCCTTCAATAAAATCACTGAATAAACAGTGAGTAAAGAAAAACGGGCAGCTAGGGATATGTGGGAGCCCTTTGACATTCTGAAGAACATTGTAAACATCAAGGCAGCTTGAGAGGAGTAAAAATTTCAGCTGGAATTACATCAGAGCTTCAGGCATTTCAAAGAGAATAGAAGAGGGAGATCAATGTGTGATGCTTGGATAGGATCACAACAGGACTATGCTAACCTCACCCCAAATTGTACTGATACAATCAGTGTTCCCATATTCCTAGGACTGGATCACCCACCTGAAAGAGTATTTGGCTATGTTAAACAACTAAAAAAGAAGCTCAAAATTTGGGACACAATGATCAATATGACGAAACGTTTGCCTTCACGACATTTCAATGAGTTTCAAAGGAAGTAGTTTCAAGACTAACACATATTAACTTTTCTTAGAAAGTTATTTCATCTTAAGTATACATATTCCTATTTTGCATAGTTTCAATGTGGTAAAAATAAATATATTAAAACTCTTGGTATAACACAATCCACTCAATTTATGAAGATCTTGCTTCACTAATGATGGAATTAAATGATGACAAATTACTGAAAATGTGTTCTTCCAAAAGCACCATCTGGATTCTTGACAGGGTACTGGCAGCTGGAATCTTAGTTCTTAAATTTAACAGTACTCTTGGGCCTCTAACTGGGTCAGTCCATCACAAGCTGTGTTAACTAACAAAAAGACTCACTATGCTTTGGTTATGTAACATTCTTTCATTTTTAGAAAACAATGTTAGTTTTAAAATGCAACAGATGAAATTCTCAACCATTCACCATATTCTATTTAATACTGTTGGTCCCTAATATTTTCATATAGAAAAAATAATATGAATTTATATCATTAATTCATTCAACTTTATTCATTTATCAAAGCTTCTAAATCCATGAGATCTGAGACCACTTTCTTTTTATTCAATATTGTAAGACCAGAACTTAGCAAAGTGCCTGAAACTTATTAAGAATTCATATATGATTATTCACATATTACTGAATATATGGAAAAAATCCAAAATGAATGAATGAATTCACCTTTTATCTCCCAGAATGGGCCTCAGTTACTTGTGCATCACATGCATTTTCTTTATAATTAACTAATTTTAAACATAAACACGAGCTAAAAAATTAATCATGGCAAAGCAAAACTTGTCCACCAAGTATGAAGAAATATCTCCTGGCATGAGTTGAGCTGAAAAGATCTCATTGATTGCACCATAAATGCACAAATTTTCATCTTGAACTGCTTGAAAAGGTTCTAGTTTCAGTTTAAACATATTAGAAAAATCCTAACCATCCACAGTAATGTCTTCACAAATTTTATTTATATAACAGATGTTATCTTCTACAGAGCTGAGGAAGAAACAACTAAATCAAATATACTTTCATTTTTCTCTAAGGTAGAAGGAATTTTTAGTTGAGCAAATCTTCCTAGGTACAGATTTCTTGAGTATTTTATACCACAAGTTAACAAATCAAGGTCAAAATTATCATCCGGGGGCTTCCCTGGTGGCGCAGTGGTTGAGAGTCCGCCTGCCGATGCAGGGGACAAGGGTTCGTGCCCCGGTCCGGAATATAAGAGAACAGAATCTCCAGATTTGGCACATATTATGTTTCCTGACTTTACAAGGTCAAGACAGATCTCAATGTCCTTCTCAGGACAATTAACGGTTGGTTCAGGCCCTTAAAGAAATACATCCTTAAAGAAATACATCCTAAAGATGCTACCAGAAAACTACTAGAGCTCATTAATGAATTTGGCAAAGTTGCAGGATACAAAATTAATGCAGAGAAATCTCTAGCATACATTAACAACAAAAGATCAGAAAGAAATTAAAGAAACAATCCTATTTACCATTACATCAAAAAGAATAAAATACCTAGGAATAAACCTACCTAAGGAGGCAAAAGACTTGTACACACAAAACTATAAGACGCTGATGAAAGAAACTGAAGATGACACAAACAGATGGAAAGATACACCATGTTCTTGGATTGGAAGAATCAGTATTATTAAAATGATTATACTACCCAAGGCAATCTATAGATTCAATGCAATCCCTATCCAATTACCAATGGCATTTTTCACAGAACTAGAAGAAAAAAATTTAAAATTTGTATGGAGACACAAAAGACCTCGAATAACCAAAGCAATCTTGAGGAAGACAAATGGAGCTGAAGGAATCAGGCTCCCTGACTTCAGATTGTACTACAACGCTACAGTCATCAAAATAGTATGATACTGGCAAACAGAACCAGAAATATTGATCAATAGAACAGGATAGAAAGCCCAGAAATAAACCCATGCATCTGGATTGGTCAATAAATCTATGACAAAGGAGGAAAGACTATACTATGGAGAAAAGACAGTCTCTTCAATAAATGGTGCTGGGAAAAATGGACAGATACATATAGAAGAATGAAATTAGAACATTCTTTAACGCCATACACAAAAATAAATTCAAAATGGATTAAAGGCCTAAATGTAAGGCCTTATATTATAAAACCCTTAGAGGAGAACATAGGCAGAACACTCTGACATAAATTGCAGCAAGACCTTTTTCAATCCACCTCCTAGAGTAATGAAAATAAAAACAAAAATAAACAAATGGGACCTAATTAAACTCAAAAGCTTTTGCACAGCAAAGGAAACCATAAACAAAATGAAAAGACAATTCACAGAATGGGAGAAAATATTTATACATGATGTAACAGACAAGGAATTAATCTCTAAAAATTACAAACAGCTCATGCAGCTCAGTATCAAAAAATCAAACCACCCAATCAAAAAATGGGCAGAAGATCTAAATAGACATTTCTCCAAAGAAGACATACAGATGGCCAAGAGACACATGAACAGATGCTCAACATCACAAATTATTAAAACTACAATAAGATTATCACCTTACACCAGTCAGAATGGCCATCATCAAAAAGTCTACAAACAATAAATGCTGGAGAGGGTGTAGAGAAAAGGGAACCCTCCTACACTGCTGGTGGGAATGTAAATTGATACAGCCACTAGAGAGAACACTATGGAGGTTCCTTAAAAATGTAAAAACAGAACTACTATATGATCAAGCAATCCCACTCCTGGGCTTATATCTGGAGAAAAACATAATTCAAAAAGACACATGCACTCCAATGTTCACTGCAGCACTATTTACAACAGCCAGGACTTGGAAGCAACCTAAATGTCCATCGACATAGGTATGAATAAAGAAGATGTGGTACATATATACAGTGGAATATTATTCAGCCATAAAAAAGAACAAAATAATGCCATTTGCAGCAACATGGATAGACCTAGAGATTGTAATAGTGAAGTCAGACAAAGACAAATATATGATATAGCTTATATGTGGAATCTAAAAAAAATGAGACAAGTGAACTTGTTTACAAAACAGAAATGGAGTTACATATGTAGAAAACAATCTTATCGTTACCGGGGGGGAAAGGGGGAGAGGGATAAATCGGGAGGTTAGGATTGACATATACACTACTATATATAAAACAGACAACTAACAAGGACCTACTATAGCACAGGGAGCTCAATACACTGTAATGACCTATATGGGAAAATAATCTAAAAAAGACTGGATATATGTATATGTATAACTGATTCACTTTGCTGACAGCAGAAAGTAACACAAGATTGTAAATCAACTATACTCCAATAAAAATTTAAAAATATGTGGTCCATATATACAATGTGTTATTACTCAGGCATTAAAAAGAATGAAATAATGCCAATGGCAGCAACATGAATGGACCTGGAGATTTTCATACTAAGTGAAGTAAGTTAGAAAGAGAAAGACAAATATGATATTGTTTATATACAGAATCTTAAGAAAATAACAAATGACCTTATTTACAAAACAGAAACAGACTCAGAGACTCAGAAAACAAACTTATGGTCACCAAAGGGGAAAGGTGGTGGGGAGGGATAAGTTCAGAGTTTGTAACTGACATATACACACTACTGTATTTAAAATAGATAACCAACAAGGACCTACAGTATAGCACAGGGAACTCTGCTCAATATTCTGTAATAACCTAAATGGGAAGAGAATTTGAAAAAGAATAGATCCATGTATATGTGTAACTGACTGATTTGCTGAAACTAACACAACATTGTTAATCAACTATGCTCCAATATAAAATAAAAATTTTTTAAGAGAACTACTTTAAGAACCAAGTTTGGAGGCTGGTACTCAAGATTAGAAATTCCAACACTTCTGTTTTTCAATGATTCCAGATTATATCTAGCTCTTAGAAACCCATTTGAAATAATTAATTTCAAAAGATATATCCGTAAGTCATAATGTCAACTAGTTGTATTTTACTCAATGCTGATCATGTCCATTTAACTAAATATACATTTATACTGTACTACTGTAAAAAGGAAGCCAAAATATTGGAGTTTAGGTAGGATTGGAATAGTTTGCCATGACAGAAAAAAAGAAGAGCTAGTTTCCCTTGACTCCAAAAGGAAAGCATACTTATTTATTGACCATTATTTTCCTCCCTTGCCATTTGGCAAGACAAAGGCTGGAAATAGCTTTGAACTCTAGCTCTTTGACTGTTTAAGGATTTTCGCAGGTTTTCTCACCCCTCTCTTTTTAGATATGTTAAGCAATTAATTAGTATTAATTAGGATTAATGCCCTACTAGGAGACTATTCTTTTTGCACTGTCATAAAGGTCTAGGGCTATAAAGAACTACATTTTTCTTATAGATCTTATTTTTCATTCCCAGGTGCCAAACTTAGTTTAAAATTCTGAGCTATTTTAGGTATAAATTTCTCAGAGTACTTTTAGTACAGTCTTGGCCTCTATAGCGGCTTCCATTTAAAACTACAGGTTTTCTACAGCTACATGTACCCTCATCAAGAAGCAACAGTTTATACTTTTGTTCTCTTTTAAGTCTGAAACTATTTCTTCTTATGTCTTAGGGCACTGATCTTGTTCTCGTCTTGGCATGGCTTCTTGTTATTTTCAGACTAATTCTAATATTTCTGTATTAGACTGTAGTTTCTTGTAGGCAGGAATATCATTTCATGACGTTATACACCATAGCACCAAACAGAAACTCTGACTACCTAGTAGTATCAACAAAATGTAGAATGGAATGAATTCTTTCACCAAAATCATCTATTGCTTTTATGCATGGAAGAAGAGGTTCTATGATCTTTTCTAAATTGCATTTTTCTAAATCCAAACAAAACAAAGAAAATAGTTGGTAGCACATAACTTACGATTCTACATGGAAAACACATTCATTGTTAATGAAATCTTTGTAGCAAACTGTGCAAACCAAGGTCTAGGAAAATGATACCTAGCAATGTTCTATTACAGCCATCGCAGGACTACATTTGATTCCATTACCTGGGATGAAATGTTTCATAATATATGCATTTTTATCATTAATAACTTGTCACCTTTTCACATAAATTGATTCTTATATTTAAATAAATCCATGAATACAGACTCTGAATGAAACATCAAGAGAAAATTAAAACATAACTTTGTCAGTAGGCTTTGTAAGTGTCAGGACTTTTTTGATCCCAGATATAGAAGTGCAGAGAAACCAGTTTCCTCCTTTTTTGCA
Organism: Neophocaena asiaeorientalis asiaeorientalis; assembly: GCF_003031525.2. Lineage (NCBI taxonomy): Eukaryota > Metazoa > Chordata > Mammalia > Artiodactyla > Phocoenidae > Neophocaena > Neophocaena asiaeorientalis. Next base: position 7,598,209 of record NW_020172492.1, read on the forward strand.
GAGAAAGAGTTAATTGAAATTCACCACTTGCTGAAAAGAACAAGCACCAGGTCAATGAGACCTCTCCATAACAGGCAACCAAATAAAAGTCACTGGGTGCAATTAAGATCATTGAAATTTCAAGGGAACTATGTGTATCTTTAAATAAACAAATCAATAAATGGTACTTATTCTGTGAGTATGAATTGGTTCTGAGCTGAAATGATCTAAGATACCAAATTGCTTAACTATATCTTTTAAATCATTTTATTTCTCTAGTTCAAACTGAGCTACAGATCTATATAAAATCTTTGTAATATTTTTATAACAGAAAGCTCAGTATATATAGTGTATTAACTAGTGAACTATCAAGAATATTTAGCTTAACTTAGACTGGAGGCCCAACAGATTATGAAAATCATCATAATAAAGCTCTAAATGTGCTTTCACTTTAAGGATTTTACTATAAGGAAACAATAACATTTATACCATCTATAGTCCATAGATGACCTACACTATCAAAGTACAGATTTTACAGTAATCTCAAATCTAGTTCAATAATATCCTAGACATTTGAAAGTATAGCATAAATTAAGCTGACAGTGCTTCTGGCCTTTACCAGTTTTTGGTTTTATTGTTTGTAATTATATTTGGTATTTAATCATATTTTTGTTAGACATTCTTTTTAAAGGAGATATTTTTCTGTTAAAATGCCATTTTAAACATGAAAAAGAACCTGTGTAATAAAAGAAAGATTCAGGGCTTCCCTGGTGGCGCAATGGTTGAGAGTCCGCCTGCTGATGCAGGGAACACGGGTTCGTGCCCCGGTCCAGGAAGATCCCACATGCTGCGGAGTAGCTGGGCCCGTGAGCCACGGCCGCTGAGCCTGCGCGTCCGGAGCCTGTGCTCCGCAATGGGAGAGGCCACAACAGTGAGAGGCCCGTGTACCGCAAAAAAGATTCAGATATAAAGCAATCTTTTCAAAAACTTCCATTTTGAAATTAAAGAGTAAGAAGTCTACTTAGCACCACTATAAGAAAATAAGGAAGATTTAACCCTTATAATTTTACCTAACAATCCCTTCTTAACTTCATATTGAATTTCTACAGAGCACAAGAAAATGGAAGTTTGAAGGAAAAACCTATTAAGTGGTTCCAGTAATACTGAAATTGAAACAAGTTCAAATATATCTATTAGTGTGAAATCCTTTGTAAGGAAATTTGGATTAAACTCTAGAAAGGTTTAGACTATTAACAATATCAATAAAATAGACATATAAAGTCAGGTGAAGAAGAAAATGTCTCTGATTAACACATACAATGTTTTAAATATATAATGCAGGCAAATCTGGAGTCACTACTTAAATTATACCTTCTCATTTTACAGTGGATATAATCTATGTAATATATGGGTGCCCCTGATGTGTCTTTTCTAAATGTTACAGAAATTTTCAATCACATAATAAAGAAGAGAGAATAATATGGTAAAGACTCATATACCTATAATCTAGTCTAGATTGGGCAATGATTACAGTTTGTTATACTTATTCCTCTATATTTTCTTAAATATTTTCAAACGTATCATAGATATAACATTTCATCCCTATTTCAATGTGTAACAAAAAAATTACTCTACATGGCCAAACTGTAATTTTCACAATAAAGTTAAAAATAGTTCCTTACTATCATAAATACCCAATCCAAATTCAAATTTCCCCCATTGTCTTAATAGTATTTTACAGCTGGTTTTAGTTGGGATCCAATCAAGACCATGAATTCAGTGTACTGTAATCTTTATGTCTTTTTTAACAATTGTTTCCTTTTCTCCACTTCCAGCTGTGACTGCAGAGATATGGCAAGTTGTCCTTTAGAAAGTACCACTTTCTGGAGTTGTTAGATAGTTAACTCATGTTGTCATTTAGCATGTTCTTCTATTTTTTAGAAGAACTTAGAGAAGTTCTTTTAGAAGGGAATTTAGACCTATAAGATAAATAAGATTCAGGTTAAACACACATGGAAAGCTGACTTTATAGTTGGTGGTGGAAGCCAGAAGGGTGATAATTTAGGGGAGGAGGAACTAGGGAATTGGCAACACTGGAGAGAGGGGGCAGATTCTGTGGGGCAGACAGTGGTCTATTTTGTTTCTAGATGTTTGGTATACAGGACTGTTCAACTTTGGGAACATTAATCAAGTTCATATTAATCAAGCTGTGAACTTTTAATTTTAACATGTGCATTTTAAAATTAATTTTTTTAAAAACAAAGAATATCACATCTTCTTCTAATCTATAGCATCATATCATTATGTACCTAATGCTTGGTTATCCTAATAGCATTTCTAAAATGATCACACTAGAGCTGTGGCGGCCTTAACTTTCCTCTATAATGTTATATTTTTTCCCCTTAAGGACAGGCAGCTATTTGTGGAGTGATGCTTCAGTGCCCTGAAAATATCCAGTTTACCATTAGTCTTCCATCTAATAATTTTAGTAACCACTGATGTCCCTTGCCTAAATCTATTAATCAATTTATTCATTAAGTGTAACAAAATGGTGTTTATTCCCCTATAGTCTTTCAAAGTTTATATACAAATACAAAAGCAACTACAAGCCACTACTTGTATCAATATACAGAAAGGTACATCTTATTCATATGCATATGTACACATACAAGTGCATATGTTTTACTTTCCCCCTTATAAAAATCCATTATATTATAAACGTTTTCATCTTGCATTTCTTATTTAATATGCCTCATGAAAATCCCTCCAAGTCTACTAGTATAAAAATTTGATTCATTTTTTAATAATTCTACAACAGTATAGGTATATGATCATTTATTCAGCCACTGTTTTTTCCCATTTTATGTTCCTATCAAGAATCTTTCAATTTATATCCTTGTATGTATATTCTTAATCCTTGAAGGGTTTATGTATTTTAAACATTTTTAGATATTTTCATCTTGCTTTCCAAAAAAAAAAAAAATTAAGAACCATGTACATTTTCTCTATCAATGTTTGAGAAAAGCTCTGTATCTTATCTCAAATGGTACAAAATGATATTTTATTGTTACTTTGTCTAATAGTTTGAGAATCTTTCCTTTTATTTGAAGAATAGTCCAATATATTTGTTTGTGATTAGCCTGGACATATTCTTTTCCTTCCATTTCTTTATTTATACTTTTATACTCAGTTGACAGGAAATCTCTACAAACAGCACTGGCAGGATATAGAACTCTAGCTTTAAAATATTTTTAATAATTTTAAAGTCTTTTTAATGAGTTTGTAAGAACCCATTTTAGTAATGGGAAATCTGATGCCTCTGATTTTTATACTATGCTACGTAACAGTTATTGTTGTTTTTCTTTCTGGACTCATTTAGAATTTCAACTTTGGAGTTCAGAAATTTCACCAATATAAAAATATTTCAGTTACCTACTTTGTTCTTAAGATATGTTCACTCTTTTATGTAACAATTTTACCAATCTTTTAAAAATCAGCATTCATTCATTTATTCATTCGTTCATGAATATTTATCAAATACATGGGGAATGTATTGGGTGTAATTATACAGAGTGTATGAAGAAGCTTTGTATCCCCACCTTCATGGAGCTCACAGAGGTATAAATAAAATACTATATGCAGTGACACACAGTGATGCCTATTCTGATAGCTCATCTCAGGATAAGAGCATAGCCATAACGCAGGTGTGCAGCTGCAAAGTGAGAAAATATTATGTATCGATAATGCAGAGTGCCTGGGTCAGAGGGGAAAAGCTCACAAGACAACAGATAAGAATGCCTATGTGCTTGCTAGCTGATAAACCTCAGCTGTGTCCTATGTGTGCAACATCTACTAAGATGCTCAGCAAAACTGTAATTAAATACTGATAAGAGAAATGAGTCTCATAAGGGAAATCCCTAACATCACTGGAATTTCTAATTCTCTTCTGCCTACTTGTTTCCTTTCAAATAAACCACGCTTCCTGGTGATCTCTGGGAGGGTGATAATGCGATACAATACTGTAGAAAGGCAGAAGAGAAAAACTGATACTGACAGGACATGAAGAAAAGTGTGACAGAGAAAGTCAGGTTTTCAGAAGTGGATAGATATCATTACAGATAGAGAAAATAATGTAAGTAAAAACTGAAAAGGAAGTGACACAACGGAAACAGAGGAGAGGATGAAGATAATGTGTACGATAGGGAACAGCTGGGAAAATAATGAAAAGAAATGGCTCCGGGACTTCACTTGTCTTAGTATCATTGCCCCATCCGCTCTCTAAACTTTCATGCCTTCAAAAGCAGGAGTGAAGAGGAGACCCCCAAAGTTCAAGTGCCCCTGCTAAGACTGCTCTTCTTCCAACTTCCATACCTGCATTGGCTTCTGAGAAGTGTCAAGGCTCCCAATGTTACCCATTACAATTCAGCACAGGGTAATGGAAAGAACAATGATCTTGAAATGGGCTATGCACTGTGGTTGTAGCTGGGGTACAGAGCCTCTGAAATGGTTTCCAAAGATCCCCATGTCTTCATATCTGTGCCTTTGGGCAGTCCGCACCCCCATTCCCCCCTTTCCTGTTTACCCCATCAATATTCACAGCCTCTTCCATGCAACCTCCCTTAAAGACTCTGAACACTGATTGCATCACACACTCAAATCAATTTCTGACTGTATCAGTCATCACCAGAAATACAATTGTCCCCAGTAACCCTCATCTCTTATCAGATTTTTATCTCCTGATCCCCAAACCCTTTCACTGTGCACTCTGGATCTTACAGTTCATTATTAGAAAAATCTCCCAGATCTTCTATTGCTTCTGTGAGTATTCACTTCTCCTAATACCTGGCTCTTCCCTGAAGACAGGGCTTCCCTTGCAGCTCTCTCAATCAGAGGCTGTTTTCTCTTTTACACCCCTTATCCTACTAGGCCTGGAGGTGGTGAAGGTGGTCTTACTTCACATTGTTTCTTCCAATCTTATCCACCCTTCCCTTTAAAAACTGGAGGTTTGAAGCTCTAATCATTAGATTATCTCACCCACTATCCTTCCTTGTTGCAGTCCTCTGCAGACTTCAGTTCACTCCCTTTGTTCAAGACTGTAGCTTCTAATTTAATCTCCACAATCACTCTCATAACTTTGCTAAGTTTTCAATCATCATATAGATAGTTTTTCCAGAACCCCTGTCTCTGAATACTTTGACCTCCACTCCAATGATTACCTTATTATTCACAGTATCTCTACCCATCACACTCATGGTTATACTCTAGCCTCACCTCACACTGGTCAGAATGGCCATTATCAAAGAGTCTACAAATACACCAAGAAGAAAAGACAGAACCCAAATAAACAAAATGGAAAAAGATACATAACTGATACTGCAGAAACAAAAAAAAACCCATAAGGGAATTATGAACAATTATATGCTAAAAAATTGGACAACCTAGAAGAAATGGACAAGTTTCTAGAAACATACAGCCCACCAAAACTGAATCAAGAAGAAATAGATAATTTGAACAGACTAGAAGTGAAATAGAATCTATAATTTAAAAACTCCCTACAAACAAAAGTCCAGGACCAGATGGCTCCACAGGCAAATTCTATAAAACATACAAAGAAGAACTTATACTGATTCTTCTCAAACTCTTTCAAAAAAGTGAAGAGAAGGGAACAGCCTAAACACATTCTATGAAGCCACCATCACCCTGATACCAAAAACCAGACAAAGACACCACCAAAAAATAAAAATTGCAGCCAATATCTTTGATGAATATACATAAAAAAGATCATACACCAGACCAAGTAGGATTCATCCCAAGTTCACAAGGATAATTCAACATAGACAAATCAATCAAAGTGATACACCACATAAACAAAAAAAAAAAAAGACAAAAATCACAGGATCTTCTCAAAAGATGTAGAAAAAGCATTTGACAAAATTCAACATCCATTCATGATAAAAAAAAAAAAAACCTCTTACCTAAGTGGGTATAGAGGGAACATATCCCAATATAATAAAAGCTATTTATGACAAACCCATAGCCAATATAATACTAAATGGTAAAAAGCTGAAAGCCTTCCCACTAAACTCTAGAAGAAGACAAGGATGCCCACACTCACCTCTTGTATTCAACATATTATTAGAAGTCCCAGCTACAGCAATAAGAAAAGAAAAAGAAATAAAAGGTATCCAAATTGGAAAGGAAGAGTTAAAATTGTCATTATATGCAGATGATATGATACTATATAGAGAAAGCCCTGATGACTCTACACAAAAACTACTAGAACTGATGAATTCAGCAAGGTAGCCGGCTACGAGATTAACATACAGAAATTGGTTGCATTTCTTTACACCAACAATGAAATATCAGAGAGGAAATGTAAAAAACATTATCTTTTAAAATTGCACCCCCAAAATAAAATACTTAGGAATAAACCTGACCAAGGACGTGAAAGATTTATATGCTGAGAATTGTAAAACATTAATAATAGAAATTGAAGACAACTCAAGAAATAGAAAGATATCCCCTGCTCTTGGATTGGAAGAATTAATATTGTTAAAATGGCCATACTACCCAAAGCAGTCTACAGATTTAATGCTATCCCTATCAAATTACTCATGACATTCTTCACAAAACTAGAACAAATAATCCTAAAATTTATATGGAACCATAAAAGACCCAGAATTACCAAACCAATCCTGAGGAAAAAGAACAAAGCAGGAGGCATAATCCTCCCAGACTTCAGGAAATACCACAAAGCTACAGTAGTCAAAACAATATGATATTGGCACAAAAACAGATGTATGGATCAACAGAAGAGAATAGAGTCTAAAAATAAACCCACACAGCCACAGTCAATTAGTCTTCAACAAAGGAGGCAAGAATATACAATGGGAAAAAGACAGTCTCTTCAGCAAGTGGTGTTGGGAAAGCTGGACAGCCACATGTAAGTCAGTGAGGTTAGAACACACCCTCTCATGATACACAAAAATAAACTGATAATGGCTTGAAGACTTAAATGTAAGACATGACACCATAAAACTCCTAGAAGAGATCATAGGCAAAAACATTCTCGGACATAAATCATAGCATTGTTTACTTAGGTCAGTCTCCCAAGGCAATAGAAATAAAAACAAAAATAAACAAATGGGACCTAATGAAACTTACAAGCTTTTGTATAGCAAAGGAAACCATAAACAAAACAAAAAGACAAGCTACAGAATGGGAGAAAATATTTGCAAATGATATGACTAACAAGGGCTTAATTTCCAAACTATATAAGCAGTTCATACAACTCAACAACAACAAAAAACAAACAACCCTATAGAAAAATGAGCAGAAGACCTAAATATATATGTCTCCAAGGAAGAAATACGGCCAATAGGTACATGAAAAGATGCTCAACACTGCTAATTATGAGAGAAATGCAAATCAAAACTACAATGAGGTACCACCTCACACCAGTCAGAATGGCCATCATTAAAAAGTCTACAAATGCTGGAGAGGGTATAGAGAAAAGGGAACCCCCCTACACTGTTGGTGGGAATGTAAGTTGGTGCAGCCACTGTGGAAAACAGTATGGAGATTCTTCAGAAAACTAAAAACAGAATAACCATATGATCCAACAATCCCACTCCTGGGCACATATCAAGACAAAACTATAATTCAAAAAGATATACGTGGTAGTTCCATTTTTTTTTTTTTTTTTTGGCTGCGTTGGGTCTTCATTGCTGCGTGCATGCTTTCTCTAGTTGCGGTGAGCGGAGGCTACTCTTTGTTGCAGTGCGCAGGCTTCACATTGTGGTGGCTTCTCTTGCTGCAGAGCACAGGCTCTAGGTGCGCGGCCTTCAGTAGCTGTGGGACACGGGCTTCAGTAGTTGTGGCTCGTGGGCTCTAGAGTGCAGGCTCAGTAGTTGTGGCACACAGCTTACTTGCTCCATGGCATGTGGGATCTTCCCGACCCCGGGCTTTAACCCGTGTCCCCTGCATTGGCAGGCAGATTCTTAACCACTGTGCCACCAGGGAAGCCCTATTTTTAGATTTTAAGGAACTTCCATACCATTCTCTATAGTGGTTGTATCAACTTACATTCCCACCAACAGTGCAGGAGGGTTCCCTTTTCAGCACACCCTTTCTAGCACTTATTGTTTCTACATTTTTTGATAATGGTCATTCTGACCGGTGTGAGGTGACACCTCACTGTAGTTTTGATTTGCATTTCTCTAATAATTAGTGATGTTGAGCATCTTTTCATATGCCTCTTGGCCACATGTATGTCTTCCTTGATGAAACGTCCATTTAGGTTTTCTGCCCATTTTTGGAGTGGGTTGTTTGTTTTTTTGGTATTGAGCTCTTTGTATATTTTGGAGATTAATTCTTTGTCTGTTGTTTCATTTGCAAATATTTTCTCCCATTCTGAGGGTTGTCCTCTTGTCTTATTTATGGTTTCCTTTGCTGTGCAAAAGCTTTCAAGTTTCATTAAGTCCCATTTCTTTATTTTTGTTTTTATTTCCGTTACTCTAGGAGGTGGGTCAAAAAAGATCTTGCTGTGGTTTATGTCAAAGACTGTTTTTCCTATGTTTTCCTCTAAGAGCTTTATAGTGTCCAGTCTTACATTTAAGTCTTTAATCCATCTGGAGTTTATTTTTGTGTATGGTGTTAGTGTTCTAATTTCATTCTTTTACATGTAGCTGTCTAGTTTTCCCAGCACCACTTACTAAAGAGACTGTCTTTTCTCCATTGTATGTTCTTGCCTCCTTTGTTGTAAATTAGGTGCCCATATGTGCATGGGTTTATCTCTGAGCATTCTATCCTATACCATTGATCTATATTTCTGTTTTTGTGTCAGTACCATTCTGTCTTGATGACTGTATCTGTGTGGTATAGTTTGAAGTCAGGACACCTGATTCCTCCAGCTCTGTTTTTCTTCCTCAAGATTGCTTTGGTAGGGCTTCCCTGGTGGCGCAGTGGTTGAGAGTGTGCCTGCCAATGCAGGGGACACGGGTTCCTGCCCCGGTCCGGGAAGATCCCACGTGCCGTGGAGCGGCTGGGCCCGTGAGCCATGGCTGCTGAGCCTGCATGTCCAGAGTCTGTGCTCCGCAACGGGAGAGGCCACAGCAGTGAGAGGCCTGCGTACCGCAAATAAATAAATAAATAAATAAATAAATAAAATAAAATAATATTTCTCCATCTGTTTATGTCATCTTTGATTTCTTTCATCAGTGTTTTATAGTTTTCTGAGTACAAGTCTTTCACCTCCTTAGGCAGGTTTTCTTTTTTATTGAATTTTTGAATTTTATTTTGTTTATTTTTTATACAGCATGTTATTAGCTATCTATTTTATACATATTAGTGTATATATGTCAATCCCACTCTCCCAACATAGGCAGGTTTATTCCTAGGTATTTTATTATTTTTGTTGCAATGGTAAATGGGAGTGTTTCCTTAATTTCTCTTTCTGATTTTTCATTGTTGGTGTATAGGAATGCTAGAGATTTCTGTGCATTAATACTGTATCCTGCAACTTTACCAAATTCATCAATTAGTTCTAGTAATTTTCTGGTGCCATCTTTAGGATTTTCTATGTACAGTATCATGTCATCGGCAAACAGTAACAGTTTTACATAAGGAGGGACACTACATGATGATCAAAGGATCAATCCAAGAAGAAGATATAACAATTATAAATGCATATGCACCCAACATAGGAGCACCTCAATACATAAGGCAAATGCTAACAACCATGAAAGGAGAAATCCACAGTAACACATAAATAGTAGGGTACTTTAACACCCCACTTACACCCATGGACATATCATCCAAACAGAAAATAAATAAGGAAACACAAGCTTTAAATGACACTACAGACCAGATAGATCTAATTGATATTTATAGAACATTCCACCGAAAAGTGGCAGAATACACTTTCTTCTCAAGTGCACACGGACCATTCTCCAGGATAGATCACATCTTGGGTCACAAATCAAGGCTTGGAAAATTTAAGAATATTATAATCATATCAAGCATCTTTTCTGACCACAACACTATGAGATTGGAAATCAATTACAGGAAAAAAAAATGTAAAAAACACAAATACATGTAAACTAAACAGTGTGCTACTAAATAACCAAGAGATCACTGAAGAAATCAAAGAAGAAATTAAAAATACATAGAAACAAATGACAATGAAAACCCGATGACTCAAAACCTATGGGACACAGCAAAAGCGGTTCTAAGAGGGAATTTTATAGCAATTCAATCTCACCTCAAGAAACAAGGAAAATCTCAAATAAACAATCTAACCCTACACTTAAAACAATCAGAGAAAGAAGAACAAAGAAAACTCAAAGTCAGTAGAAGGAAAGAAATCATAAAGATCAGAGCAGAAATAAATGAAATAGAAATGAAGAAAATAATAGCAAAGATCAATAAAACTAAAAGCTGGTTCTTTGGGAAGATAAACAAAATTGATAAACCCTTAGCCAAACTCATCAAGAAAAGAAGGGAGAGGATGCACATCAATAAAATTAGAAATGAAAAAGGAGAAATCACAACTGACACTGCAGAAATACAAAGGATTATAAGAGACTACTACAAACAACTATATGCCAGTAAAATGGACAGCCACGAAGAAATGGACAAATTCTCAGAAAGGTACAATTTTCCAAGACTGAACCAGGAAGAATTAGAAAATATAAACAGACCTATTACAAGTAATGAAATTGAAACTGTAATTAAAAATCTTCCAACAAACAAAAGTCCAGGAACAGAGGGCTTCACAGGTAAATTCTATCAAACATTTAGAGAAGAGCTAACACCCATCCTTCTCAAACTCTTCCAAAAAATTTCAGAGGAACACTCCCAAATTCATTCTACGAAGCCACCATCACCCTGATACCAAAACTAGAAAAAAATATCACACAAAAAAAGAAAATTATAGGGGCTTCCCTGGTGGCACAGTGGTTGAGAGTCTGCCTGCCGATGCAGGGGACATGGGTTCGTGCCCCGGTCTGGGAAGATCCTACATGCCACGAAGCAGCTGGGCCCGTGAGCCGTGGCCGCTGAGCCTCTGCTCCGCAACGGGAGAGGCCACAACAGTGAGAGGCCTGCGTACCGCAAAAAAAAAAAAAAAAAAAAAAACACTAGCAAACAGAATCTAACAATACATTAAAAGGATCATACACCATTATCAAGTGGGATTTCTCCCAGGGATGCAAGGATTCTGAGAAAACCATAATTCAAAAAGAGACATGTACCACAATGTTCACTGCAGACTATTTACAGCAGGCAGGACATGGAAGCAACCAAAGTGTCCACTGACAGATTAATGGATAAAGAAGACGTGGCACATATATACAATGGAATATTACTTAGCCATAAAAAGAAACAAAACTGAGTTATTTGTAGTGAGGTGGATGGACCTAGAGTCTGTCATACAGAGTGAAGCAAGTCAGTAAGAGAAAAACAAATACTGTATGCTAATGCATATATATGGAAACTAAGAACAAAAAAAGGTACTGATGAACCTAGTTGCAGGGCAGGAATAAAGAGGTAGACATAGAGAATGGATTTGAGGACATGGGGTGGGAGGGCGAGGCTGGGGCGAAGTGAGAGTAGCATCAACATATATACACTACTGAATGTAAAATAGTTGGCTGGTGGGATGCAGCAGGATAGCACAGGGAGATCAGCACAGTGCTTTGCGATGACCTAGAGGGGTGAGATAAGGAGGTTTGAAGGGAGGGTCAAGAGTGAGCGGATACGGGGACATGTGTACGCATATGGCTGATTCACTTTGTTGTGCAACAGAAACTTACACAGTATTGTGAAGAAATTATACTCCAATAAAGATCTATTTTAAAAAAAAAGATTCATGCACCTCTATGTTCATAGCAGCACAATTCATAATAGCCAAGACATGGAAACAACCTAAATGTCCATTGAAAGATGAATGGATAAAGAAGACATGGTTCATATATACAATGGAATATTACTCAGCCATAAAAAAGAACAAAGAAATGCCATTTGCAGCAACATGGATGGACCTAGAGATTATCATACTAAGTGAAGTAAGTCAGAAAGAGAAAGACAAATACCATATGATTTCACATATGTGGAATCTAAAATATGACACAAATGAACCTATCTATGAAACCAACAGAATCACGGACATAGAGAACAGACTATTGGTTGCCAAGGGGGAGGGGGTTGGGAGAGGGATGGAGTGGGAGGTTGGCGTTAGCAGATGTAAGCTTTTATAAATGAATAAACAACAAGGTCCTACTATATAGCACAGAGAACTATAATCAATAATCTATGATAAACCATAATGGGAAAGAATATTTTAAAAATGAATATATATATATATATGTATAACTGAATCAATTTACTTACAGCAGAAATTAACATTGTAAATCAACCATAATTCAATAAAAAAAATAAAGCAATCTGTGTAAAAAAAAAAGTCTACGTATAATAAATGCTGGAGAGAGTGTGCAGAAAAAGGAACCCTCCTACACTGTTGGTGGGAATGTAAATTGCTACTACCACTATGGAGAACAGAGTGGAGGTTCCTTTAAAAACTCAAAGTAGAACTACCATATGACCCAGCAATCCCACTCTTGGGCCTGTATCTGGAGAAAACCATAATTTGAAAAGATACATGCACCCCAATGTTCACTGCAGCACTATTTACAATAGCCAAGACATGGAAGCAACCTAAATGTCCATCAACAGATGGATAAAGATGTGGTATATATGTATATACACAGACACATATATACATATACACATACATACATACAGTGGGATATTACACATCCATTAAAAAGAATGAAATAATGCCATTTGCAGCAGTATGTATGGACCTAGAGATTATCACACTAAACCAGACAGAGAAAGGCAAATATCATAAGATATTGCTTACATATGGAATCTAAAAAATGATACAAATGAGCTTATTTACAAAACAGAAATAGACTCACAGACATAGAAAACAAACTTATGGTTATTAACGGGGAAAAGGGGGGAAGGGATAAATTAGGAGTTTGGGATTAACATATACATAATACTGTATATAAAATAGATAACCAACAAGGACTTACTGTATAGCGCAGGGAACTATTTTCAATATCTTGTAATAACCCATAAGGGAAAAAAAAATCTGAAAAGGAAGAAATATATATATATAATATATATATATA
>NW_020172492.1:7611481-7674945 GCF_003031525.2 Neophocaena asiaeorientalis asiaeorientalis
ATATATATAATATATATATATATATATATATATATATAAACAGAATCACTTTGCTGTACACCTGAAACTAACACAACATTGTAAATTAACTATACTTCAAAACATTTATTTATTTATTTAGGCTTCTCCGGGCCTTAGTTGCAGCACATGGGATCTTCCCTGTGGCATGCAGGCTCTTAGTTGCAGCATGCACGTGGGATCTAGTTCCCTGACCAGGCATCAAACCCAGGCCCCCTGCATTGGGAGCATGGAGTCTTACCCACTGCGCCACCAGAGAAGTCCCCTATATTTCAATTAAAAAAAATAAAGGATCCTCCTCATTAAAGTCAATTTCATGCATTCCACTCTCTATCTCCTAACTTTCCAGCTTACATCCTCATTCTCCACTACCTTGATTCCAATAATCCCTTAGCCCTACATCTGCCTGATTTATTAACTTCTCACTGTCTTCGATAATATTTTATATCTTCTCTTTCCGTGAACCTCCCTATCTCTTATTCATTTTCAGATGAAGACCCTTTTCATATTTCCCTGAAAATTAAAAACTATCAGAAGGAAACCTCCACACTCCCAGGACACCTTCCAATCTATCTCTACACTTCTGTTTCTAATTCCTATAAACTGCCCCCGTTCCCATCTGAAGCCAAACTCTCATCTCATGCACTCTCCCTGACTCTCTCTCAAGAGCTCTCTGCACCTGCATTGTTATTTTTTACTTTTTACCAACTGTCTTATCAACATGCAAACATGCTGAAATTTTTCTAATAAGAAACACTTTTTTTAAACCTTACGTCACCCTTCATCTGTCATTCTTATCTATGTTTTATTTTTTAATGACAAAACTCCTTAAGAATTGTCTGTGCTTATTCTTTCCTTACTAGTCCACTGATTCACTAGTTCATGATCACCTATAACCTCTGTTTTGTTAAGTTTAGGGATGATTCTCAGCCCTCATCTGACTTATTGGGGACATTTAACACAGCTGATCCCCTGAGCCTTCTTGATCACGTTCTTTATATGAGATAACCCTTTTCTTGGTTTTCCTCCTGCTTAATGGCCATTCCTTCTAAGGCTCTGTTGCTGTCTCCCTCATCTGCCTGAGTATATTAGAATATCCAAAGGTTATTCCTTTCCCAGACCCTGTCCCCTTTATAGTTATACCTACTCCCTTGGTGGACCCACAAGTTCAACGGCTATAAATACATTCATGATCCCCATATATTTACCCCCACAGTCTTTTCAAACACACGAACCAGAGTGTTCCTTTTAAATATAAGCCATATCATGTCTCTCCTCTCTTAAAAGTTCTTAAACTTCCCACCATCTTGATACCCTATAATATCCTACCTGATCTGGCCTCCCTATTACCTCTCTGACCATGTCACCTACTATGTGCCTCTTCGCTCACTCTGCCCCAGGCCCATGGCCTTTGCCTAGTTATTCACCAACCGTGATATTTCTTCAGGATCATTGTTTGCTATTCCCTTTGCCTGGAGTGGTCTTTTCACAAATACTTCAAAATTCATTTCACACCTCTCTAAGCCTCCACTCAAAAGTTAACCTCTCAATAAAGCCTTTTTAAAATACCTTTTACCAAAAAAAAAAAAACCCTCACATACAATACTATAACAATCTCTACCTATTTTTACACTGCTTTGTTTTTCTCCAGAGTATTCTTTATCCTCTGTGTATGTGTGTTATTATATTATTTTCCTTTACTTTTGTATTCCTCCCACTAGAATATGAATTCCATGAGGGTGAGGGCTTTGTTTATTTGCAGTTGTATCTTTAGAACCGAGAGGCATGTCTGGCATAGAGCGAGTACATAATAAATATTTATCAAATGAATAAATGCATGCAAGAAAGATGGGATCAAACTGTACAAATTCTCACTTTGGGGAGAAAGAAATTTGGACTTTATTTAGTAACCAGTTGGTAGTTCTCATAGATTTTTTAAAATGTTGACATATTAGAGCACTGCTTTAGGAAGATTTACCTAGAGTGCTCTATAAGATAGCATGACAGGCAGAGAGGCTAAAGGAATAGGAAGCAGTAAGAAAGTTTTGCACTAGTTTATTGAGTAGGTAGAGATAGATAAATAGGTGGGTTATTCAAATAGTAATATATTCAGGCAGAAAGATACTTCAGATATGATTTGAAAATCGTTACTGAGACTTTCGATACCTGTACTAATACATAAGTTTTAATGGATTTTTCAAAATTGCGTTTTACTTTTGAGATCAACACTCAGAGCAAACTCTTCCTGAAAATTTCGTGAAGATTAATATCTCCCTGAGTCCTATCTGGTTCAGGAGTTTCAAAGCATTTGATAAAATTATCTATGTATTACTTTCCTTAACAGATCTGCCAAGGTAGCACACATTCTCTGATTTCTCCCAGCCTGTGCCCTGCTCCAAGAGGCTCCAGCTGACCCCTTCACTTCCTTCCACCCTCACGACCTCTATTTTAATTGGGTTTTCAGACCTGACAACAGACATCTGGTTCCCAGCCCGCCCATTAATCAGAGGGCTGCACTCCTAAACTGAGAGACTCTAAAGCTCATCAAAGGGCAACATTTAGATGAACCAACAAAAAAGCTTTTATTAAATAAGGGCTTGAGGGATCCCACTGAAAAGATAATAGAGCTGTCAGTTTTCTTGATAATCAATGCACTTTTCCATAAAAATCCAAATCCATATTATGTTCATTTATAAACCAAAGCAGATATATACCTTATATGTATTTCGATTACTCTCTTTCATTGAATTATCTTTGGGAACATAGGCTATGTGTCTTAGTGTTCTGAATATTTAACTTTTGTGATATATACCCTATGCTCTCAGGGGCTGTCTAATAAATTTGAATAAAACTGAGATTAAAAAAATGCCTAGCTAGGGAGGGTGGGAGGGAGGGAGACGCAAGAGGGAAGACATATGGGAACATATGTATAACTGATTCACTTTATTATAAAGCAGAAACTAACACACCATTGTAAAGCAATTATACCCCAATAAAGATGTTAAAAAAAATGCCTAGCTTATCCTATAATGTTAGAAGTAAGTTATATTTAAAAGCTCAATCACTTTTCATTCCATATACAGTCACACAAATTATCCATAGGATAGAGTTTTTCAAAGAAGACACTAGACACAAAGAACAAATGGCACTGAATATTGGCTTCCTATCATAGTATGTGCCTTAAGAAAATAAAAATAATTGTTAGCCAATTGTAATTTAACACAGGAAGGCTTCTATAACACCCTCCTTATTCATCTCAGTGCCACTTTGTTCAGCCCATGGTCTGCACTCTACTGGAAAAACGCCACGACTCCACTGCCACCCTCCAGCTTGCCTGTGTGGTTCCTTGACAGCAAACCTTCAACGTATGCCAAACTGACATTGCTAAAATGTGATCATGTGATCTTGTCATTTTCTACCTTCAAAATCTCTCAGTTTCTCCCTTGTATAGGTCCCAGAACACGAAAACTCTTTTGACAAGCATGTAAGTTTCATTTCTAGTCGTGCCAGTAAATACATAATGAACCGTCTTTGAAGATTTTTAAATGGCCCATACTGTTTTACGCTAACCCACATGCGGTTTTCCTTCTGGAAAGTTCATTTTGTTTTCATTGAAGTATAGCTGATTTTAAATGTTGTGTTAGTTTCAGGTGTACAGCAAAGTGATTCAGTTATATTTATAAATATATAATATATATATTCTTTTTCAGATTCTTTTCCATTAGAAGTTATTATAAGATACTGAATAGAGTTCCTTGTGCTATACAGTAGGTCCCTGCTGTTTATCTATTGTATTGGTATATATAGCAGTGTGTATCTATTAATCCCAAACTCCTAATTTAACCTTCCCTCCCACCTCCCGTTCTCCCCTTTGGTAAGCTTAAATTTGTTTCCTATGTCTGTGAGTCTATTTCTGCTTTGTTCCCTTGCATCATTTTTTTAGATTCCATATGCCCATTTTGTTCTAGTTTAATTCTTCTCTTTTTGCAACAAAGTTCAATGATCATCTCTTCCAGAAAGCTTTCCCTAACCCCTGAGGCTAATGTATGTGTCCCACCACTGAGCTTTGACAGCTTCCTGGGCAGATCTCCATCCCAGCACCTGTTAGAAATGTGGATTGCCTAATCTTTCTCCTAAGTGTAGCTGCTGCTTTATTCCCACATCCTAGCACAGTAACTGACCTATAATAACCATTAAATGTGTTTGTTGAACAATGAAGGGCAATACATTGGTTGATTAAAGGAAAAACAAAAATATTGATAACAAAATTAAATGACACACCTTTCAATTAATTTGATTAACACTATGATGCTTTTAGAATGGTGCCTGGCACATAGTAAGCACACAATAAATGTTAGTTCATTTATTTTTTTCATTGATTCAATACATATTAGTTATGTATGAAGCACTGCTACAGGTGCTAACAGAACGATGGACAGCACAGCCAAAAACCTCCCTCACAGAACATGCCGTTTAAGAGAGACAGAAAATAAGTAAAAATAAGTGGTCTGTTCAATGGTGACAAGGGCAAGGGAGCAAGGTCGAATAGGAAGTGGCTTAGAAGTTCTCCCCTGAGGAGAGTGGCTTTATGAAAAAGTGAGGTCAGTGGAGAAGACATTTGAGCGAAACTGGAAAAGCTGAAGGGGAGCCCTGGGGATGGATACCTGGGAGGAACAATCCCACCAGAATGAACAGCGAGGGCAAAGGCCCTGAACGTGGGGCGTGGGCACAGGGCACAAAAGCGGAACGTCAGCCATGGCTGAGCTGAGTGAGCCAGGGGTCCTCGGAGGATAAAGACCCAGGGAAGAGTATGGCGGAGGGGCCCAAGTCACAGAGGAACTTTGGGGCCAGTGTAAGGATTTGGGTTTTTCCTTCAAAAGAACTGGGAAACATTGAAACAGGGCAGCAAAATGATTTTCATTTTAAAAGAATCACGAGGGCTTCCCTGGTGGCGCAGTGGTTGAGAGGCCGCCTGCCTTTGCAGGGGACACGGGTTCGTGCCCCGGTCCGGGAAGATCCCACATGCCGCGGAGCGGCTGGGCCCGTGAGCCATGGCCGCTGAGCCTGCGCTCCGCAACGGGAAAGGCCACAGCAGTGAGAGGCCCGCGTACCTCAAAAAAATAAATAAATAAAAGAAAAGAAAAGAAAAGAATCACGATACTTACTAGTCTAGAAATATTATTACTAGTACTTGTGCCATCAGCAATATATACTTTATCAGGACAGCTGTCATCTCGTTATAAAGGACAAACTCAGCTGTTTTACCTTTGAACTTAGAAGTCTCTCAAAAAAAAAAAAAAAAAAAGAAGTCTCTCCACCGTGTTCTACTACCTCATTTGCGGCGACTTTTAGGTTTCCTTTGCTACTCTCCCTCTTCTCAAGCTCTACATGTTGGAGGGGCCCAGGGCTTACTCTCATCCCTGTGCTGGTCCTCTTCTCGCTGCTATTTGCACTGGTGTGGTCAACTGGCAGGTGGTTTTTCCTACCAGGGGATATCTGAAAATGTCTGAAAACCTTTCTGGTTGTCCCCACCAGACAGGAAGAGATGCCCCTGGCTTTCAGTGGGTAGAAGCCAGGGGTCCTGCTCTACATCCTTCGAGTGCACAGGAGAGTCCCCACAACAAAGCGTCAACGGGCTCAAAAGGGTAGTAACACTGAGTATGAGAAACACTCGTTTATACATAGCGCATTGGTGTTCATATCCTGAGCCCCGCCCCCCGTTTAAATCCCATCAGTACCCTTACGTTTTCCTCATTTCTGTCTCAATCTTCAACTCTCACCTGTGCTGTAGACACACAGAACTTATTTCCAAATGAGCAGGCCTACAGACGTCTCAAACTTAACACATCTAAAACAGGATTTCAGATTTTTCTCCCCAAATCTGCTCCTTTTCCAGCTTCTTCATCCCAGTAAATGGCATCATCATCTTCCCCAAATCTTAAATCCAGGAGTCATTCCTGACTTGTTATTTCTCTTATACTCCACAGCTAAAACATCGTTAAGCGCTATAAACTCTGCCTTTCAAATACTTTTTTTTTTTTTGCGGTACACGGTCCTCTCACTGTTATGGCCTCTCCCGTTGCAGAGCACAGGCTCCGGACGCACAGGCGCAGCGGCCATGGCTCACGGGCCCAGCCGCTCCGCGGCATGTGGGATCCTCCCGGACCGGGGCACGAACCCGTGTCCGCTGCATCGGCAGGCGGACTCTCAACCATTGCGCCACCAGGGAAACCCCTCAAATACATTCTTAATCCACCCAATTCTTACTGACACCACTGCTGCAAACCTAGTTTAAGTACCATCGTGCCCTAAGAATAAGGCAATAACTTCCAAAGTGTCGTTTGCCTTCCATGCTTGTCCCTTGACAATCATCCCACACACACAGTAGCCAAGGAGATGCTTTCTAAATATAAGCTGGATCATCTTCCTCACCTGCTCAAAGCTTTCCTGTGGCTTTGCATGTCTCTCAGCACCAAGTCCAATGCTTTCCCACAATCGATAAAGCCTTCCCTAGCCTGGCCCCTTCCCTATAGAGCTTAATATCCTGCCGCGCTCTGTCTAGCTCACTGCCACTGGGCCACGACTGGTTTTCTTGCTATTCTTCAAAATACCAAACTCAGTGCTGCTTCTTCAGGGGATGTTCACTTGCTGCTACCTCTGACAGGGATTCTCCTTCCTCAGAATGCCAACCCCAAGGACTTCCCTGGTGGTCCACTGGTTAAGACTTCGCCTTCCAGCGCAGGGGGTGCAGGTTCGATCCCTGGTCAGGGAGCTGAGATCCCACATGCCTCGAGGCCAAAAACCCAAAACATAAAACAGAAGCGGTATTGTAACAAATTCAATAAGGACTTTAAAAATGGTCCATATCAAAAAAATCTTAAAGAAAAAAGAATGAAAACCCCTGTCACCCTCTCACTTCATCCAATTCTCTCCTCGAAGGTCAGGTTAGGTGCTCTTGACGTCCGCTTTCTGAAAGGGCAGCCCCGCCCGTCACCGCATCACTTTCTACCTCCTTCCTCTGCCTCGTTTCTCCTCTTAGCACTCACCACGCTCTCAGGTCCTATTAAATATTTACTTGTTTTGTTTCCTTCCTCTCCAACTGGAATATTAGCTTGCAGAGGCCAAGGACCAGCTCTCCTTCCTTGAAAATATTTCCAAAAGCTAGAACTGTCAGATCTTGGCACATTATGGAACTCAATGAAGATTTGTTGAAGAAATAAATGAAAAGGCATTGCCTTCAACCATTCTTGCTTATAAAAATAAGTATTTTATAGATGCATTAAGATTGTGTCTTCTTTTCTACCTTCCATAATTTGTATCTAGTGCTTTCTCTATGATTAACAGTAATCTTATTTTATATTTTAATCACTTGAAAAAGAGCAAACTGGAAATAGTACTTTATCTAAATCAAATCATCTTCCATCTCTCTCCCATGAGATCAGTCTGTGATAAGTTCCACAGGGGATACCTGGATACTATTCCGTGACCTTAAATCACAAACTATTTTTTACTACATTTTAGCAATCAACTTAAATAAGATTAAATTAAAATACAATTATACTTTAATGTGAAAAATGGAAAAATATTTTTGATAAAGAAATTAAATTTTCTTATTAAGATAGACTATAACATTTTAATCTTATACATTCCCCAGAGGAATAGTTCCTTTTGCACAAGATACTCAGAATATCACATATAACAGCCACAGCAAGAGAAAATTAATTGCAGGCAAGATGAATGGGAGTAGTAGCACAGATAAAGAATTATTAACAAATACATCTTTTTGTAATTTTTCAGAGGGTGCCTCACAAGCTTTTTGTTTGGTGACAACTAGGTCATAAAGTACATGTGGAAAGAGAGAACAGGAGGGGTAGTCAGTGAGCACGGCAGCACTCCACGTATTTTCCAAAGTTAGAACCTTTGATGAAGCAAATCAGAGAGAGAGTTTTCTGCCATATTCCAATTTCCAAGGCCTGGCACTTGTAACTTGGTTCTGAAAGTGCTTAATTTGGATTGTATCAAGCATGCCAGAAAGGAGAGTTTTCCACTAGGCAATTTTCTATGAAACTGACTGCCTGAGGAGATCCATGAAATTTTTCACAGGTTAACTTTTACAGTTATCAAGAGCACATGTACCAGAAAGAAATGAACCAGTTTCCCAAATGTTACTTAAATTGGAAGCATGTGGAATATCTTTCACATGCACTTAAGTTTATTAGTATAACACATAATGACATTGCATTATGGTACTGTTAATATCAAGCTTGACTTTAAATACAATTCATAAAGAAATAGTTGTATCAGAATAAATATTAATAAAATGCCTAGCATACGCTACGGATTGGTGTTGAAAAAATGAGCTGCCTAAGATATGTTATTTGCCCTTAAGGAACTCCTAGTTTAATATGCATTTATAACCATAAGGTACTACCCCTAACTTTCTCACCAATCAAGATCATCACTACTACCCAGATATTACTCCAACTCTTCAGGAAATTAAAGAATGTTTTGACATCACTTGTAAATGTATCTCATGTGATCGTGACCTTGCAGCTAAATAAGAAGAGCCAAGCAATAAAATCAGAAATGATACTGAACCCAAAGGTTAATCTTAAAAATTATCTGAAACTCAAATAATTTTACTCCATCTCATTTTATCTGAATTTGTCTAAAGGCAAAAGTGCGTGGATGTCCAGATAACTGCATGTCTATTGTTTTTTAGTCAATTAATTAAAAACTATCACTACTTCTTCCCATAACTTTTTTTTTTTTTTTGTGGTACGTGGGCCTCTCACTGTTGTGGCCTCTCCCGTTGTGGAACACAGGCTCCGGACGCGCAGGCTCAGCAGCCATGGCTCACGGGCCCAGCCACTCTGCGGCATGTGGGATCTTCCCAGACCGGGGCACGAACCCGTGTCCCCTACACTGGCAGGCGGACTCTCAACCACTGCACCACCAGGGAAGCCCTTCCCATAACTTTTTGATTATAGATTTTATTACCTCTGAAAAAATTATAAATAATTATTTATTATTATTTATAATTATAACTAATTATAATTTATAAATCTATAAATTATAGATTTTATTACCTCTGCTTAGACAACCTACTTATGTGTATACATAAGACAATTTGAGATTTGAAAACTCAGATGTTCCTATTGGTTATGGGTAGAGTAAGATAGTTCAAAGTTTTAACTGTTTTTTGCTTTGACAAGTACTTATCCGCCATACCCCAACTGGTGTTTTAGGTTTCTTTCACGCAAAACTCAAGTAGTATTTATGGAGCATTTATCATATAACAGGCACTGACTTAGCTTCTGAGCAGATGCTAGCGAGCAAAAGCCAAACAAAACAAAACAAAAATGCAGACGTATCCCCTACCCTCATGAAGTTAACAGTCGACTTGAAGATTCAAATACTGATCAAAGACCCACATGAATACATAGTAAGTAGAAAATAGCAACTGTATTAAGTGACATGAAGACAAGGTGACTGGGGAGAAATCGAGTGAATTGTAGAAAGCGTTTGTAGTCAGCAAGAGCCTTTAAGAAAATGAGCTGATATTCGATAGCAAGGTTAATCTGGTGAAGGAGGGAGTGAAAGTCCTAGGAAAAGAGAATAATATTTAAAAAGCACTGTGATGAAATAATGGCAGGTCATAGATCAAGAAGAGAAATAAAGCCAGTATGGCTAGAAATCAGACCGCAAGGGAGAACACAAGAAGGCAGGACATATAAGCAGGGACCAGTCCATAGAAGACCTTGCAGGCAAGCCACAAGAAATGCTTTTAGGGCAAAAGAATAAAAACCTGCTTGAGTCTCCAGGTCGAACAGATCACTGTGAGTGCACTGCGGAGAAGAGGCAGAGTAGTTTCGGAGTGACCAATTAGCAAGTTACTACAAACTAGAAGAAATGATTGGACTAGTAGTGGGCAATGAAGGTGGGAAGGATAATACATTAGATGGATCTACAGAAAGTAAAATTTAGAGGATTTAGGGGTAGATTGGATGGTAAGTGGTTAAAGGTAGAGAAGTCTTATAGAGGGCCACTAGATTTCTATCCAGAATAATTGTATCATTCACTAAGATCATGAGTTCAGGGCTGGACACATTAATTTGGAGATCCCTTCAAGAACTCCAAGTAGAAATCAAAGCAGGTGGTTGGGTATATGGCTCTGGATATCAAAGAAGAACCATAAATTAGAGATACGCATGAATCCATCAGCAAGACGCCCATTAAAGCCATGATCGTGGGTCATATTTGTGGAGGAGTAGACAGTGAGAAGAACCAAAGGACTATATCTGAGCTTTGAGGAAATTCACTCTCTTAATGGTCAGGCCTGAAAAGAAGCAAAGCAGGAACAGCCAGCGTTGAAACGGAACATCCAGGCTAGAATTAGAAGCCCAGCTGAAGATGAGGGAAGAGAGCATGTCTTAGTCAGCTCAGGCTACCATAACAGAATATTATGGCTTAAACAGCAGAGCTTTATTTTCTCATGGTTCGGGAGGCTGAAGTCTGAGGCCAGATGCCAGCATGATTGGTTTTTGGTCCCTCTACCTTGATTGCATTTCATGCAGACGGCAAGGATATAAACCCTCTATAAGTGGGAATTCCCTGGTGGTCCAGTGGTTAGGACTCCGCTTTCACTGCTGAGGGCCTGGGTTCAATCCCTGGTGGGGGAACTAAGATCCCACAAGCGGCACAGAGCAGCTTGTTAAAAAGAAAAACAAACAAACAAACAAACCCCCAAACCCTCTATAAGTTGGTCAGTGAAGGAGGGGAGAGAGATAGGGCAATTTGGCAATGAGTGTCTCTTGTATTTGTAGAAAAACAGCTTAGAGGTGACTTGGGAAGTTATTGGTGCTTTGAAGCTTATAAAATCTGGTTCTCCCTAAAAAAACTCTCTGAGCTTTGGCCTGGGATGAAACTTAGCCTCTTGTGACACATTTCAGGAACCAATTAAACCTACCAAATTATTTCTGCCTTCTATGTTACATCAGGAATCAAGGGGCCACATTTACAGGGAGTGTAGATAATAGAAACTTAAAAGTATAGGAGTGTTAAGTGACCTGCTTAAAATCTCATAGCCAGTGAGTAGTAGTCCTGAAACTCAAACGCTTTTTCCTCCTGATTTCTAGTTGTGACAAACAGAGTCTGCTCTCCAATCTCTCCCCTCCCTCACTCTCAGCAACTCTGACCTTCTGACTGGTCCTTTAGCACACGAAGTACTCCACTGTCTCAGGACCTTTGCACTTGCTGGCTCTTCTTCTTCAGATACTCTGCTACTGAATATCCAGATGATGTACTCCTTCCCTTCCTTTATATTTTTGATTAAAGGTCATCTTGCCACGGGGACTTTCTCTGGCTACTCTAAAATTGCAAAGGTTCTTTTTCTCATACGTTCCTGCTTTCCTTTCTCCGAAACATTTATTACCCTGTACTATATGCCCTTTACTTATTTTTGTTATCATTTACTGTCTGTACCCTACAACAACTCGAAAGTATGCTTTGTAAGAGCAGAATTTTTTGTATCTTTTTTCCTCACTATATCACTAGGGCTTTGACCAGTGCCTACTCCAGAATAGGTGCTTAATAAATGCTGTTTAAATACATGAATGAATGAAAGAAAAACATCCTTAAACTATGCACAACAAGGTTTTGATTAGGTATTACTTCTAATGCCTATCAATTTGACGGATGCGAGAAAAAAAATTAAAAGCAAATAAAAGCAATTCTAAGAGGAGTTAAAACAACATGGCCCAAATATTCATCACTATTATGGACTGGCTTGATTCAGTGAATAAATTTAGAACATGAGTTCTTAATTTATGTGGATCTTCATGGACCTCTGAGGATGGATTCAGGGGTCGATACATCATGAATAAATGTATAAATTAAACAATATGCTTTTAGCATGTTTAGCCAGAGGAGTCCCTCAAAAATCCTGCCACAAGAATCTTTCTGAATATGTTTCATTGTGCCAGGTGCCCCTCCACCCCTAAGCCCCCCCAAAAATACTGTTTCCACTGGCCAGGCTTGACGAGAATTGAATATGCCTACTACCCAGGGCCAGTCCTTCACAGTTTAGTCTTATTGTGTGCATTTATGAATGAAATAAAATACTATCTCTACTCTGATGGGAATGATGATATAGTTTATATTTATTTTAAAAATCCTACTGTGGGTAATTTTTAATATGAAGTAAAAGAAATATTCAACATAAACATGTCATTGACTTATTGGATACTATTCTTTTTATTTTACTTTGAATTGGTCTTTACCTGCAGTTGATAACATCCTAATTCATGTATGAGTATAATTAGCCCATTTTGCACATAAGTAAACTGAGGTTAGGAATGATTCACCTCCTTGTCTGAAGTCACACAGCAACATAAAACTAATACACTATATTGGATATTAAAATGAAGTTCTTTCTAAATTTAAATTCTATAACTAGTTTAGCATTTGGTGTGCTTGTAAAAATCTGAATTAGCTGATGTGGCTATTTTGAAATTTGAGAGAAATTTGGTATTAGACTGCAAATAAAAAATATATTGTAGTTGTCTCTCTCACTTTAAAATGTAGTACTAGGAGGATTTAAATAGTTTTCATTTGGAGGATCATTTATTTCCCCTAGGTTTTTCTGAATTCTCAGTTATTATTACCACCACAATGAAGATTAAGATAGTGGGCTCCAGAGTCTTGGTCAGAATGGAATATTAAGTGGATGATTTTCATAGAATTAGGATTCATTACTATCAATCTGGCTACTTTGAGTACTCCGGCTTATCACTCTTCACAATTACACATGACATAAGCCACAAAGCCTCCCTTGCAGAATGCTAGTACTTATAATATCTTACACTAGGTTTGGAATCATCAAGTTTTTAAAGAAATAAATAGAACGGCGGGGTGTGGGGGGATGAACTGGGACACTGGGATTGACATATACACACTATTGATACTATGTATAAAATAGATAACTAATGAGAGCCTACTGTATAGCACAAGGAACTCTACTCAGTGCTCTGTGGTGACCTAAATGGGAAGGAAATCCAAAAAAGAGGGGATAAATGTATATGTATAGCTGATTCACTTCGCTGTACAGCAGAAACTAACACAACACTGTAAAGCAACTATACCCCAAAAAAATTTTTTAAAAAGAGAAATAAATAGAACAAATATTGTTTCTGGTGTTTTACAATTCTGTTTCCCCAGAGCAACGTACTTGAATGTTGACTCAGGTGGGCCTGAGAGGCTGTGAATTATATGTGTGATCTAACGAAGCATCTATCGCACAGTCCAATGAAACACCGCCACCGCTGGAGGAAGGGGACCCACACAACCCCGATATCAGAGCATCTGAACCGCCTCAGGTGCTCGGAGACCAGGAAGAGCTGCATCCTTCAGAGAAAGCATATGGAAAGCCTGCCGCTGAGGTCAGGCATCCTGTTGTGAGGCAGCACTTTCAGGACCATCTGTGTCCATATGTTTCAAGACTATGTCCCCGTACTACGAGTTCTACAGAAAGGTTTGTGGAAATGAAACGGTAAAGTTCAGGGACAGAAAAATCTGCAAGGTGTGAATTATTTCTGAATCGCCATCTTGCAAATAATGTTATGTTTTTTTTTGTTTTGTTTTAGGTTACTGCTACCATCTTCCTTCTCTTCTGGAGTGAGAACAAACGTACACAAGTGAATAAAATTACCTGTTCTTTGCAGTCAATTAAGGAGGACAAGAATACTGAATACATGTGAGAAACATTTCCAACAAAAATGGTTACACATTAATCAATAAACTGACACTTGAATATGATTTACCTACTTGCCTACCACATGTAGTCTTTCTTGCCTTGGGGCTGTGGCATGGCTGTCCATGTAATGAAGCGAGTAACCGACCAATTACTACCAACCGCTAGGAAGTTTAATCCAAGCCTGTATGGATTTACCAGAGAACCCAACCTAACAAAGTTTACTTTTTCTAGGGATCAATGCTATCTTCTTCAGAATTAGTACACAGGTTTGAGCTGGTTAATTTGTTTCCTTCTAGTCCAAATATTCTAAAATTATGTAACTTCAGGGAGCAAAAACAATGAAATTAAATTGCTTAAGTAAGGTATTGGTGTAAACTATTCTTAGCAAATACATTTTTAAAAATGATTATTCCAAAGATTCAAAATACAGACAGAAAACACCATCTGACTGCTTGCTAAGTAATCAACATTAACAAATTCATCAATTTAACCTGAAATTATCAAATGGAGATTATGATGATTATGGACTTAGTGAAGAAACCAAAAAAGTCAATGTGATCTTTGACACAATTGGGAAAAATTCTTACTCTGTACTTTTAAATTATATGTCAATAACAGTAAGAGTGGTTACCAGGCAAATAAAATTCTTTTAAATGTCATGTTATTGCCCAATTCCATTAGACCACCTGAGATATTTAAAATAAGCCTGAGGCAAGGAAGGAGCAAAATTAAGTCGTTCATCTTTTGACTAATTTGAAACAGCGGACTCATGCAGGACTCCTTTCAGATAAAGTACAACAAATGCTTTCCTGATGTCCAAAGTCGTTTTAATCTACATACTTTCTGATTCATAATTAACTGTCAAAATTATGATATTTTATTTTAATGGAATCCTATTGAAGAAGAATCTTATGTTAGAAATTTGTGTATTTTCAAAATGAATTTCCACAATGCCCATGATAGATCATAGCATAATACCCTTGCAATCAGAGCTACACGTCAGCTGTGTTTAATTCCCACTAACAGTTTGCTTTATTCACTATGGAGTGGAATCTCCATCCCTATTTATGACCATATATAGATCTCTGGAATTCCAACTCTAGGAATAAATGTCTGCAAACATATAATTTAGGATGAGAAAGGATGGAGAAAGTGTCATAACCTTGGTTTTGGTCTATTCTTGCTAATTTGTGGCTGTTGGGTGTAAATTCTACTAAAAAAAGATAATTATAACCACAATAAGATATTACTTCACACCCACTAGGATGGCTGTTATTAAAACAAAACAAAATGAAACAAAATAACAAGTGTTGGTAAAGATGCAGAGAAATTGGAACCCTGTGCATCGCTGAGGGGAATGTAAAATAGTGCAGCAACTGTGGAAAACAGTACGCTGGCTCGGCAAAAAATAAATAAACAAACACAGAATTACCAAATGATCAAGTAATTTCAGTTCTGGGACTCGAGCAGATATTTGTACACTCATGTTTATAGCAGCATTATTCACAAAGGCCAAACAGCGGAAGCAACCCAAGTGTCCACTGACAAATAAATGAATAAATGTGATACATACACACACACACACACACACACACACACACACACACACACCATGGAATATTATTCAGCTTTTAAAAAGGAAGATATTTGAATAGATGCTACAATATGGATGAACCTTGAGAACACTATGCTAAGTGAAATAAGCCAGTCATTAAAGAACTTTTTATAATGTTCCTAGAGTAGCTCAAGTGATAGAGACAGAAAGTGGAATGGGGGTTACCCAGGGAGCAGGGTGTGGAGGAATGGGAAAGGAAGTTACTGTTTAGTGGACACAGAGTTTCTAGTTGGGGAAGATGGAAAAATTCTGGAGTTGGATCGTGGTGATGGTTACACAACCATGTGAATGTACTTAATGCAGTTGAGCTGTACCCTTAAAAATGGCCAGAATGATATATTTTATGTTAAGTATACCATTACAGTTTTTAAAGGGAGAATTATGGCTCAGAAATTGCAAAGTGCTAAAAACAAAAACAATAACCCCCTACAACATAAGCTGTTTCTGGTACATACAGCATTTCACTATCCTAGAAATATAAACATTATAGGTCTTTCAGATTCTTTAAAAAAAAAAAATTAAGCAGAAAAATATCTCCCTCCTCTTAGTAACAAGGTTTTTGTTTTGTTCATTTTAGCTTACAGATAGTGCTTCCAAGGTGATCTTTACATTTACTAATCTTTCTAGATGTCTTTTTTCTTTTTTCCTGCTCATCCCAAGTTTGTGAACATCCACTATTGCTAAATAACGCACAACTGAAACATCCTGTTCAATCGAGGAAACGTGGATGGTTTTCTTTGGCAGTGCCAGTAACCGTCCGCTCCAGATTAGTCTCTGAATGGAGAGCTTTAGTCTCTGCGTGGAGAGCTATTGCCCTCTTCTTAAAATTTATCTTCTGATTTGAAGAGTAGATAATGTTACCTAGTTAATTCAGAAATATACTGAATTTCTCTTTACTATATAGTTTGAAGAACTGAAAAGCAAAAATATTGCAAGGTAGAAAATCGTTTCCCCGCATAGGCATATTTTATGGCCTGCAAGATGAAAAGGAACAACTGTTTTTACCTTGCAGCACATCTGATTTTTCTACATATGATGAATAACTAAATCTAGATAAACAAGCATGTTCCAGAATAACTGGCTTTATCCTTTGCCCACCAGATGTAAACTACACTTCTAATTTTCCCTGTTCCTTATTCATTATTGATATAAATGTTCCATAGGGGTTTAAATCCTTTTCCCAAGTTTCTCTTTTATCATGTTTCTAATTACCTAGCCTAATTGCTCAGAACCTTTAAGAGCCTGTGAAGTTTTTTAAATGGTTTTCATTAATTATGATCCTTTAGTGAAGAAAATGCTGCTAAACAAAAGTTAATAGTGAACACTGAATATCTGTGTTCTAGAAATAAAAAGAAGGAAAATAAACATTTGCTTTAAAAAACAGTCTAAGAATACTGATTTGTCTAATGGTCTTTGACAGGCTGCCTGACACTATAAAAGACTCAAGATTCATGGTGATCACGCTGATGAGAAAATTCATACAATATACATATAGCCTGTTCCTTTTATGTTTTCATACTTTGCACATGCATTCAGTGTCAGAACAGTAAGACAAAATTCATTGAATATTTAAGATAGATATTTTTCTGCCCCATATAGAAACTTAGAACCCTACTTAAATTCTTAAGACAAAGACGGTGAACATCGGCAGTAGATATGGTTGACACCTTCTCAGTAATTAAATTACTAACTGGACTCAAAATTGTTTTTAAAAAAAGTAATTGAAACCTCTGTAAAAAAAAATGGTGGCATGGAAAAACATTATTTTATATGCTTGTGTTTTTTAAAAGATTTTAGTGAACAGAACTATAGTAAAAATTATTTTCCCCATAGTATAAACAAAACTGTGTAGATACAAGCCAGGTATTAGAATCGGAATTTAGTTTGTTACGGGATGGCTAGACTGGAAGGCCATATTTATTTCCAGAAATTCTGATAGCTGGAGGGTCAGGAGGAGATGCAGGGATGCAGTTGAGAAGAAGCACGTGACAGTGTTCCTTGAGGTATCAGCATCTGGGAATGGCAGCCCAAAAGGTAAAAGAGAAGGAGATATGAACTTGAGTAGAAAAGCAGGATGAGACTGTCTGAGGCAGTACAGGTGGGACTCAAGGCATCTTATGAACAAATTTGATAAGGGAACAGAGTAGCCACGTGAGCTGGAGGGGTCCGGCAGCTAGTTAAGATGCAGTTAAGGCAGATTAAATTGTGGGCTACCAATGGGCTGAGGACAGGTCAAGATACCAAAATAGGGTAAGGGATCGCACACCCTGAAAATCACTCTGAAGCAGAAGCAACAAATTGCCCACAGTCATCCCGACTTGGAATTGCTGCCTGAGCAGGTCCCAGGCTTCTCCAGCAACCAGGAGCATCTAACGGAACATCACGCCCCGCCCGCCGGACCCCGCCCTGCAAAGGCAGTGGAGCAACCTTCCGTTTTGCCTTCGGGAGGTACGGTCCCCATAGGTAAATTAGGTCTTGTGATTAGGCATATGCCTGTCCCTCAAGGGATTGCTCCGGTGACCCGGCATCTCCCTGCCTTTGCAGAGTTGCAGGTCCCAGCCTTCCCGCAACTGCACGGCCCGCTCATGCGCAGTACGAGCCCCTTTAGCAGTCCTCTGCGGACAGGGCTCCGAATCTAGGCCTTCAGGGCTATGTCCCTGCCCACACCTACACAGCCTGCAGGGTGGAGGGCGCACTCGCCCCCAAAAACCACTCTGGGGCGGCAGGTGCAAATTAGCAGCCGTAAGTCCCCATTTGGACGTGCTGCCTGAATGGCTCCCAGGTATCTCTTACTAGAGTAGAGCAAGGCCAGCACACGCGCCCCAGTCCTTTCAGGGCAGTGGAGTAACCTTGCGTTACTGCTTCCAACATTCCCCACTAGGTAGGTTAGGCTTTACGACTGGGCTTACTCCTTTTTTCAGCAAATGCGCGCTTTTCACCAGCTTCTCCCGACACTTGCTCTGTTCCAAGCCCCTGGGTATCCCCCCCCCACCAAAAAAAAAAAGGAGCTGCAAAGGCATGCGCAGTACGCACCTCTCCCGGAGATCTTCGGCACCTGGGCCCTTCAGGCCTGTGGAGCGAAGGCCCGACTCCGCCCTGGCAAAGAAGTCAAGTTCCCTTGCGTTTTGCCTTTAATAGGAATAGGCCCCACTGGGTACGTTAGCGCTTGTGGCTACACGTGCACCCTATTCCCGAGAGCCCGCTCCTGGGAGCCAGCGTCTCCCTACGTTTGCCCTGTTCCAGGTTCTGGCGCCCTAACCTGCTCTGCACGCTCAGGGGCAGCAGCACCCCTTCGGCAGGCCAAGGGCACCCCGGGCCCTCCAGCTTCTGAAGTTAGGTCGCGGCCCAAACTCCAGCACAGACTCCAGAGTGGAGGGAGTCCACTCAAGGAAAATCTCTCTGAAGCGGCAGAGAAAAAATGGCGACCATCTCTCCTCTCGTCCCCCAAGAGCCTGTTCCTGTGACCCCTTTTCCCTTGACTTTGACCTTCTAAAAGGTCCCTAGCTACCCTGTCCTGCACGCGCATCCGCAGGACTTACCTGGTTAGCGGTCCTCGGGCAGCGGGGCCCTCCAGGCCTGTGGAGCCAGGTTCAGGCTCCAAACACCCGCAGAGCCTCCACGGTGGAGGCCGCCAACACGCCGAAAATCATTCTGAGGCTGCAAATGCAAACTGACAACCGACAGGCCTCATTTAAACCTGCTGCCGGATCAGGGCTGGGACTTCTCTCGAAATCACGGCTCCAAGGAGTCTCTTATGGGGCAAACCCTGGCGAGCCTGCGCGGCCCCTCCCTGAAACGGAAGTCGAGTTCGCTCGTGTTTTGCCGGAGGGGAAATACTCTCCATTGGGTAAGTGAAAATCACTGTGAAGCGTCAGATGCAAATTGGCGACCTTCAGTTCCCCTTTGAACTCCCCGCCTGATTGGGCTCTGGGCTTCCCAGCAACCAGGGCTCCCTCCCCGCAGTCGCTGGGATACCTAGCCAGGTGTTTTCCGTCAAGGCAGTACAGTGCCCACCTGCTCTGCCTTAAGGATGATCACGCGCACTTGTGTAGATGAGGGTTTGGAATTAGGCAGAAGCCTTGTTTCCCTCAATACTCCGCTCCTGTGCGCCGGCCTCTCCAGTCCCCGGCCCTGTTCCAGGTCCCCGGCTACCCTGGGATGGGCAGCGTGCGCCTTTTGAGCCGGCCTTGGCAGCTGTGGCCCTCCGGGACTGTGGAGCCAGAGCCCGGCCCCCAACCTCCTGCATAGCTACCAAGTGGAGGGCACCCACCACTCAAAATCACTCTGACGCGGCAGTGGCAAACTGGCCACGGTCAGTCCCCATTTGGACTTGCTGCCTGATGTGGTCCTGGGCTTCCCGTTGCATTTTGCCTTCAGGGGGAATGGGTTGAGAGGTCTGGGTTTGCGATTACACATGCTCCTTGTGCTTGAAGAGCCGGGCCCTGTGACCTGACGTCTCCAGTTCCCTGTCGAGGCTGAACCGCGCTGGACGCGCTTGCGCAGTACGCTCCACTTCTGCCTGCCTTTTGGCGACCCGCGCTCCAAGCCTTTGGAGCGAACTCCAAGCTCTAAACGCCTGCATGACCTCCAGGATGAGCGAGCCCACCCCCTCGAATATCACTCTGAGATGGCGGTGTCAGATTACCCCCAGCCCCCATCTGGACTTGCTTCGGATCGGATCCCGAGCTTCTCTAGTAAATAAGGCTCCCAGGTGTTTCTTAATGGAGAATATTCCAGCCAGCCAAGACCGTCAAGTAACCTTGCGTTTTGCCTATAGGGAGAATATTCCCCATTGGTTAGATTAGGCTAACCCCTTGAACCCCTAATGCCTCGTACTGTGACCGGGCTTCTGCTGACTTCTGCGCAATTCCAGGGCCCTGGCTACCCACTGCTGCCTGGGGCCGCATGCGCATTACGCATCCTTTCAGCCCTCCTTGGGCCCCCCAGACCGGTGGAGCTATCGAGACCTCAAACACCTGCAGAGGCTCAACACTGGAGCGCACCCACCCTCCATAATCACTCTTGAGGCGGCAGGTGCAAATTGGCAACCATCAGTCCCCATTTGGATTTGCTGCCTGATATGGTCCCGGGCTTTTCCAACAAAGAGGGCTCCTGGTGCCTCTGATTGAAGAAAATACTGGAAGCTACTTGCCTGAAAGGCATCTTTGTGGGACACGGCAAAATGAGCCTGTGCTCCGCAGACACAATTCCATGGATGTGTAATGGGAGTGGCACCTTTATGCAAAGCAGAAAGAAAAAGCCCCTCCCTAGCGTGGACGCATCTCCACAGCAGTTGGTCAAGGATGATTTCAGAGGCCACAAGGCTTCTTGCCCTGGTGTCTTTGTGCAGTGCTCACCAACTAACCTGCTGTGGACAGTGCAGTGTTCCTGCCTCAGGCACCATTCCTAAAAGTGGGCTATAAATGGGATCAACAGAAAGAAGAGCTT
Organism: Neophocaena asiaeorientalis asiaeorientalis; assembly: GCF_003031525.2. NCBI lineage: Eukaryota > Metazoa > Chordata > Mammalia > Artiodactyla > Phocoenidae > Neophocaena > Neophocaena asiaeorientalis. The sequence goes on from NW_020172492.1 coordinate 7,632,316, forward strand.
CATTCTTCTGTCATTTGTTTATTCATAAATACATATGGAAAACCTGACCTGTTCCAGGCATTGTGTTTGACTATAATCCAGACATTACTCAAAGCCCCACTTCAAAGATAATAGCATGGGTCAGACTGAAGCTGAAAAGGGTAGGTTATCAGACAGACTAGCTTGTGGTAGAGTAATGCCCCATCCATCTAGCGCCATCAGGAAATCTACATACACTTCCACATATAAATGCATTTCTAGAAAAAAGTGAAAGCTTATCTTTTAAAGAATGAAAACATTTCAACTTACAAATTTGAGGTAGAATTTTTTTTTTTTTCTTTTTTTTGCAGTACGCGGGCCTCTCACTGTTGTGGCCTCTCCCGTTGTGGAGCACGGGCTCCGGACGCGCAGGCTCAGCGGCCATGGCTCACGGGCCCAGCCGCTCCGCGGCATGTGGGATCTTCCCGGACCGGGGCACGAACCCGCGTCCCCTGCATCGGCAGGCGGACTCTCAACCACTGCGCCACCAGGGAAGCCCCTGAGGTAGAATTTATTAAACATGCACTGTCAGCAACCCCACAGGTAGACTAAATATGTTTAACCTCTTCTTGGTAACTAGGAGTAGTTTTATTAACATACATTACTATAAAAATTACTAGGTCCTGACATTGTCTCAGTTACTGCTTAGCCATGTGAATAGAAACACCATATTTCGTGTTCTTAGATCTCGGTAGATGATCTGTAAATTCTCATCCAGCTTTGTAGTTCTCAGTTTATAAGCTCTGTTGGTCTATGTAATGTCTAGATGAGAATTAACATACAGCAGTTACCATGTGACACTGTTCTTAGCAGTTTATAGTAACAGATTGAATCCCCTTGAAATCCCTAGGAAAGGGCCATTTTTATTATTCCAATTTTACAGCTGAGGAAATTCATGGAGAAAGGGGTCATCTGACAGCTCTAAAGTGACAAAGACTTGCATGCAGGCAATGCTTCTGCAGAGTCATTGCTCTTTTTTTTTTTTTTTAACATCTTTATCGGGGTATAATTGCTTTACAATGGTGTGTTAGTTTCTGCTTTATAACAAAGTGAATCCGTTATACATATGCATATGTTCCCATATCTCTTCCCTCTTGCGTCTCATATATACACTACCAAACATAAGGTAGATAGCTAGTGGGAAGCAGCCGCATAGCACAGGGAGATCAGCTCGGTGCTTTGTGACCACCTGGAGGGGTGGGATAGGGAGGGTGGGAGGGAGGGAGACGCAAGAGTCATTGCTCTTATCCAAGATGCTACTGCCTATCAGATTTCTCTAGCAGCGAAAGTCTTATCCAAACGTCAGCTCAAGTGGAATCCTAATACATAAAACAAGTCAATGCTGAGATGCTTCAGTAGGAGATGGGGTACTGGGGTGGATGAGGCAGAAGCCCAGACTACTCGGCCCTCTCTTCTCCCCCTCCAAATTCTTGCATTTTTGGAAGAGATAAAAAAATTACTAACAAATTCAAAATACATGATCTCGGATTCTTTTCAAGTTCCAATATTTTGACTCTATAACTTCAGAGAGCACAGGTGTTCACTTTTGTTTAAAACATACTTATTGCCTTTTAGAGATCCATCCAGAAAGTAAAAATTAATAAATCTTCTTGTACAGAAAAAGATGATTTTGCATATTCTCCTTGTGAGCATGAAAGATGAATGTTATCCTGTAGTTGTGCTTGCTACATTGCAATTACTTTCTCAGCAGCCTATTAATTAGTCAACTCCAGTAGTCTAGAACTCTTTGATGCTAGATAATGAGATTAATAACAGATTCCTATCAAGCTTCCCAAAGCTACTGCAGGCATCACGTAGTTCTAATCTGTATTGCCTACACATGGCATGAAAAAGCTCTTCAGGTGTCCAGGGCTAAATGGGGACCATCTGTGTTCAGCACATCACAATATCCAGTGCTTACATGAGTAACATCTATGAAGACAGCATTGCAATATTCCACTACACACCTCGTGTAGAATGGATTGGCTTGTTTAAATTATGCACATAACGTGCTTTCTCTGTCGGAGTGATCCGATGCTAGCTCTAGCCTGATGGATGAAAGCCTCTAAGAAACAAATGGCCTGTGGATTAGGGGGTACTAGACACACAGCAGAGAGTGTGGAGAAACATCTACTATAAAAAATATATATAAAGAATTTACCTTCTTGAGGGCTTCATCATTTTCTGAACAGAATACCTGTGCATGGAAAGAAAATAAGGAATCATATATATGTATAAAATTTAAAAATTAAAGCTGGACTGTGTATAGTCTACCTTTAATATACATGTACACATAGAAATGCTCGAATGCGCACCTACCGTGTGTATAGTTTTTCTGCCATGTACAGTTCAGATATATTCCTTTCCTTTTCGTGTGTCTCAGCACACCTGTATTTGGCCTGTGAAATGCTTCCACGTGTCACCTGACAGGCAGAACTTCCTAATCATCACCTCAGGACCTCAGTGGAGCTGCCTCCTCCTGTGGCCCCTCTGAGGAAAGACCCCCTAGAGGAAGTGGAAGTCCTTTCTACAAGCTGGATTATGTCTCATGTTTGCTTGGAGCATAAGCATTATGAACATGAATTTTAAGGCCTTTTTAAATTTTCATTTCCTTACCAAAATGTGGGGTAATATATATTTGTGTTGGTGGTACTTTCAGCTGTATCCAGGTAGCATCTCTAGATATAATAATTATAGAGAATAAGAATTAGTTCAAGATTATATTCATTGGCATATATATATACACACACACACACACACACACACACACACACACACACACAATTTATTAAAAATGAGTTCATTCCAGGAGATGTTTGGTCAGATTCCCATTCATGGGCCTAATGCTTCCAAATGCTCATAGTGTGTTCAGATTCTTCTCTCTTGTAACATAAAAAGATAGCACACATGGGGGTTGCCTTTTCTTCACACTTATGGTTTCCTTTGCTGTGCAAAACCGTTTAACTTTAATTAGGTCCCATTTGTTTATTTTTGTTTTTATTTTCATTATTCTAGGAGGTGGGTCAAAAAAAGATCTTGCAGTGATTTATGTCAAAGAGTGTTCTTCCTATGTTTTCCTCTAAGAGTTTTATAGTGTCCGGTCTTACATTTAGGTCTTTAATCCGTTCCCTCAGAATGGGAGAAAATATTTGCAAATGAAGCAACTGACAAGGGATTAAGCTCCAAAATATACAAACAACTCATGCGGCTCAATATCAAAAAAAACAAACAACCTAATCAAAAAATGGGCGGAAGACCTAAATAGACATTTCACCAAAGAAGACATACAGATGGCCAAGAGGCACATGAAAAGATGCTCAACATCACTAACTATTAGAGAAATGCAGATCAAAACTACAATGAGGTATCAACTCATACCGGTCAGAATGACCATCATCAAAAAATCTACAAACAATAAACGCTGGAGACAGTGTGGAGAAAAGGGAACCCTCTTGCACTGTTGGTGAGAATGTAAATTGATACAGCCACTGTGGAGAACAGTATGGAGGTTCCTTAAAAAATTAAAAATAAAACTACCATATGACCCAGCAATCCCACTATATACTGGCATATACTCTGGCATATACCCAGAGAAAACCATAAATCAAAAAGACACATGCACCCCAATGTTCATTGCAGCACTATTGACAATAGCCAGGTCATTGAAACAACCTAAATGCCCACTGACAGATGAATGGATAAAGAAGATGTGGCACATATATACAATGGAATATTACTCAACCATAAAATGGAATGAAATTGGGTCATTTGTAGAGATGTGGATGGACCTAGAACACGTTACACTACCTTCCCTTTCTTCTACATCTACCCTTTAACATGGCAGTCATATTATTGTCCTGTAAGATCAGACTGAGACAGTTAAATTAAAGAGAAAACTGAGGCCACTGTTTCAGAGCTGACTTTTTAGTGTATTCTACATTTATTGTTATGTGATTTTATTACTGAAATTTGAATTTGGTGCATTGAATTGACAATATTAAGTGCACTAGAATGTTCTAAATGTCTGCTAGGTTGCCAAGACAGAAAGAGACCTAAAAAACTTTCCAGTCAGGGAGATTTTAAATGCATTTCCAGAAAGAATGGGTTTTATTATCAAGTCACATTCCTGAATTCAACAAAGATCCTCTTTAATTGTCATCTGAGCCAGAAGTTGATCTTTTGTAAAAGGTTTTTTGTTGTTGTTGAATTCTCAGCATGGAGGTGTTCCCAGATGTCAAGTACACTCTTTCCCTGTGCTCTTTAGCACAGCATAAAGGGTCCTTACTCACCTGACTGGGTGCATGTTTGCCAACCATTAGCACTTTGCCTGGGATTACAAGGACTTCATAGAAGGTTCTAGAACAATATCAGGGCCTGGAAAAGCCCTTGTTTCCTTCATATCTTGCCTAGTGATGGCTGATGTTCCTCTGTTTTATTTGATTATTTGCTTTAAGGCAAGGATAAGAAAAATTTTTGTATTATTAGAACCTTAAATATGAAAACACACTTTAAAAATCTCTAAAAATATGAATTTTGTTCAAATTTCTGTAGTTCATTATTTTAACTGTATTTTATCTATAGAGAATCCTTTTTTTAAGGATATATAGATTAATATCTCTTAGAATACTGGTATTCTGAAATCAGAATTTGGGAAATTCTCGTTTAAGGCGTTGGCCCCTGTTGAATGCAAATGAGATAGCACATTAAACTTTACCATTTTACTAAGTATAAAATCTATTTGTCAAATATTTTCTTAACAGATTTCAAACACGAGGACCTCAGTGTTGGTGGAAAATTAAGCTTGGCCTAGTGTACAGTTTTGTTGAGGCACATTCTTGAGCATATTGTGGTCAGAAGACTATATTTTACATCAAGGTACAGAGCATTCTGATTCTACCTGGGACAATGGATATTTAGAAGCACATTTGAACAGATCATTCGTTTATTGAAATGAAAGAATTCAGTGATTTTCTCTATGTGGTTTATCAGTATTTGTGTTAGTCACCTTTCTGATTATTAACATTGTTATATAATATTTATGGAATAGATGGATAATAAGTACATTATAAAAATTTTCAAGTTAAATTCAAGGAGTTTTAAAATTATGATAGTAAGTCATAACTATTATAATACTGGTTTCTCAGTTTTTATTACTATTACCATTATTGTCTCCTCAGTACCATAGCTACCACAAAGTCTCCTTTGTTTTCACGTGATCACATAGTTGGTGGTTGTTAGGCAGTGAATTGTGCCCCACCAAATTCTATGTTGAAGTTCTAACCCCCAGTACCATAGAATGAGACTGCATTTGAATATAAGATCTTTAAAGAATTAATTAAAGTTAAATGAGGTCATTAGGGTCAGCCCTAATCCAATAAAGAGGTAATTAGGACACAGAGAGGTGACCAACATGAGGACACAGGGAGAAGGCAGCTATCTACAAGCCAAGGAGAGAGGCTTCAGTAGAAACCAAACCTGCTGACACCTTGATTTTGGACTTCCAGCCTCTAGAACTGTGAGACAAGAAGTTTCTGTCTTTTAAGCTACTCAGTCTGTGGTTTTCTGTTATGGCAGGCCTAGCACACTAATGCAATGATTATACAGGATATTTTCTATTTACCCTCCTCCTGCATTATGGAAGCTGATATTTATAAACTCTGATCAGTGGTTTCCCCTATACAATGACATCAAGTCGGTTTCAACAAAAGGGAAGCCTTAGCAGAGGATCTGCAGCCAGAAGGAGAGTGAAATATGGCCATTATTCTCCTGGCTTCTTCTGGCTGCATGTCTTTAGATATCCTTAAAAACCTCAGCTCCTGTCCAGCAGCCCTCAATCACAGTGTTAGCTACTGGCTCAGGGTCCCTAAACTCACTCCACTGACCCTTCAAATCTAAGGCTCATAAGACTCCTGTCTGTTACTCCCCCACTTGTGGTACTGTCCTATGCCTTGCCCACACCTTCATACATACCCTCTTCTTAGCCATCCTCAGCTCCCCATTTTGAGCCTGCCTGCTGCCCCTGCCAGGACACAGAGGAAGCAGTTTAGTAGATGTGAAGGAAACAGTCTACTCTTAGCAAGACCAAATCAAAAAGTCAACGTTACCTGGTTGGAATATGTACTTTATGTTAATACACTGTCTCGTTTTTCCTTTTCCTTTATATTCAATCCAACAGCACCTGAAATAGATTGTTCAATCGATGAGTAATTAGTGAGGGGCTATCTTACAATACCTTTTAAAGATGTCATCTGCTAGAGTTGATGCTTTTAATCTCCTAAACATAATTGCAGGTTGCTCTGAGGAATCTAAGAGGCAGAATTAATGTTAGCATTTCTTAACTCATATGGTCTCAAAACTTTTTCTCACTCAACCTCACCCGATTTATCATTTTCCCACAAGAGTTTAAAGGTGTTCACAAATCTAGGAATTGAAAAATGTGAAAAATTTAGTTCAATGAATGTATTGTATATTAAATATCATTAACTGTTATATATATTGAGGTGTAGTCCCTTGAAATTAAAACTATGTGAACATTTTTATACCATAAATAATATGAAATGATTACCAAACATACTCTAATACACAAATCACTTATCAATTTTAACCTTATGTAATTTCTTCATCAGACTTCAAGATTTTTAAAGTTTTCTGTTTTTCATGAGCAAATTGTCGAGTGTGCTAAATATTTATAATTGTACCTCTGCTGCCACCTAGACGTTATGAGAAAGCATTGCGGGCAGATGAGTTGATGCATAAAAAAGAAATGATGCATAAGAGAATTATCTGACAATATTCAGTTGCATTCTTTTTAACATACTCTTGCAAAAAAATTTATCAGAAACTTACAAACACATTAATTTAACTATTACATAGTGTGATGTACCCAAACTTACTTTGTTAGTTATCCTCTAATGGAAGAGGGAAATAATATATACGTAAATTGATGAAGTAACTCATATTATTTCAAGACGTTTTAAGTAGAACAAGCAACTCTGTAAATTAACATGATCAGTTAAGGTTATAGCACACGTATTTACTCTTTTAACATTGATCTCTGCTCAACTAAAATTAATCTACAATCATTAATTGTTCTTTTATATTATATCTGCACTCTTCCATGAAATATTCATGAAGTTCAAGGGGAAGCATAGAGTGAAGCTATTTAATGTCAGGCTCTGGAAAGAATCAGAAACAGGTTCAAATCCCACTTCTGACACTTCCAGGTTATGTGCACTTCAGCAAGTAGTTCAGCCTCCCCGGTGTCATGTTCCTCATTCTTAACAGGGAGATAATAATACCTTCTGGGTAGATGTGCCTTCAGGATTAAATCCGATGACACAATACCTGTGCTGGACACAATGTTCAGGACATTTTACCTATCAGACTAGATACCATCTCTCTCAACACTCCAGCCAGGAGTCTCCCTTAATTCCCTAAGGACCTGGCAGTCCTTCCCTACACAACCAAGAAGATGTGTCAAATATTTATCATGTACCATCTTTGCTGTTTTATTTTTCTGATTGGAAACTTAACTCACGTTGAATTTACAAAATCCAGACTCTGCAGAAATAAAAATAGATCGATAGATACAGATGCTCATTTCCTCACAGTTGCGCCCTCTTGTCCTCCTAAAAAGACATCCACTATCAAGGTACTCTTCATTTTTCTTTTCTGTACATCTGCTGCCATAGGTTTTGTTACCGTTACACTGATGAGATTATTCTGTGCATCCTCTTGTAAGCCAGCTCTTAACTGTGACTCCCCAATCTGAATTCCACTCAGTTTGGTACCTATTCCGGCATGTTTTCACATCTAAGAATTAGATTTGATTTGAGAAACACTGAAAAATAGCACAAAATATTGCTGGAGACTTCTTGGGGAAATGAAGGTATCCCCAAAATACCGCTCACTCCAACTGCCGTGTCTCTCTTGCTTTGTCTCCCGCCTCCAGCTTCTGCAGGCCCCAGGCTTTAGCTACCCACTCCCTCATTCACAAGTATCCCCATTGCCTGCCGTTTCTTTCCTTCCTTAGAGCAATTTACCTCTCTCATGGCTTATCTCATAAATAGAAGATTTTCTGTGGATTCTCTTCAAAATGCCTAGAAGGGTCAAGGGTGGTTAATTCTAAGTAACTTTTTTTGGTTTGTTTTCATTACATTGCTTGTCCACAAACTTTTTCACTTACAGATATTTCTTGGCCATTGTAACAACCAAGGTGTCAGCAAGAAAAACATGGCAGACCCAAAGGGTTTAACTGAGGAGCTGTGTGTTACGAAAGGAACATTTACAGAAGCCTGGAGAGGATTGAGGGAAGCTTAATGGTTCACCCGCCCAGGGAATCTCAACAGTGGGAAGCCATTAGCAACCTTAGGCCGGCAGAGGAGGCAAAGGTGTTAGACGGGCCCCAAGAAAGCTTCAGGGCAGTTCTATCTTCCTTCCAACCTCAAAGCTTAGCCAGAACCCCCGGCTGAGGCAGAAGCCGGGAGTGAATAAAATCCCTGGACTTTCTCTCACTCTACCTTCCCTTAAGCAGAACCTACCTGGACAATGGAGCACAGAACAGTGCAGAGAAAGAAGATGGATGAAGGAGGAAGGAAGAGGAAACGGGGGAGAAGGAGGCTGACAATAAAGATTACACCTCACAGACTTCCTTCAATCCATGTAGGATTTCTTCTCAGCAATTCGTTCTCCTAGGGCCAGGTGGCAGAAAATATGTAGTCTGTCTTCCACTTCTTTTTCTAAAATTTCCTCTTTAGTGAGCTTTAGATTATTTAAAAGAAAATGAATCTGTTTCTTAATGACATGGATTTATTTTATATCTACTAACATAAGCTTAGTATAATCTGAGAGCTTGATAAACTGAATTGAATTAAGATATATAATTATAAAGAATTCCTGCATTCTTAATAGGAACACAGTTTTAAGCATAGGGCTATCCCAAATTCTTGAACATTTACACACGCAGATTATTGAATGCAGGTAGTGTCTGCTGCATGGGACTCTCTTTGTTGGTACATAGGTTTACATCCGTTTATTTAAAAGTCCACGCTGACTGAATTATTTTTAAGAATGCCTTTGTTAGCTACTGTTATGCATCTAAGCCCATCCAAACTTAGTGGCTTAAAGCAAGCACGATTTATTAACTTCTCATAACTCCGTGAGTTGTCCATCTGGGAATTTCTTTATCTGGCCTTGCTTATAATCACTCATGTGACTGCAATCTGATGGCTAGGCTATGGCTGGAAGCCTCACTTGCATGTCAAGTAGTTGTTGCCGACTGTCATCTTGAGTGTCCTTATTTTCCTTCACAGGCCCACTTATCCTACAATAGACTAGACTAGAGTTCTACACAGCATGACAGTTTTGAGTTCCAAGAGAGGGAAAATATCTAGCCTGGGTAGTAACTCTTGGTCACGTCTACATTCTATTGGTCCAATCAAGTCAGCACAGATTCAAGGGGAGAGGAAGCAGACTCCATCTTTTTATGAAGTAAGGAGGCAACAAAATCACATTGGAAACAGGCATGCTTGGCAGAGAAGTTATTGTCACCTTCACAAAGGGTCTGCCACAAAGACTTTGCTGGTCATTTAGCAGTATTACCCAAATTGACAAGTTCTGGTCAATTCTTTTATAAAGCTTAGATTGTTCCCTGCTCCTGTAAGATCACATGAATCTGGGCATATAGGTCAGTATTGACCACCATACTCTAAACTCTTAATAAAATGATGAAGCGCCTTTATGTTTGTAATACAAAGTCTGACTCCAGTTTTTGGCATTTGACTGTCATCAGTATTTAAGTCTCACCCCTTCCCCTTTTTCCTCTCTCCCACATCTGGCAAGAAAACCTAGGTGCTCTCTCCTTTGGTGCCGATAGGAATTTAAACCACACAAATCTCTACTGACACAGGAAATCTCAACCCTGGCCCCATCCCCTAAACACCACAAACATCTCAAGCCAGTCACCTTTCTCTACTTTCTCAAGTCATTTTGGACCAGCTTTGGAAGACTGCCCTGCCGTGTCAATAAATCTTCATTATAGAAGTAATGAATGCTTTTGTATTCCCGTGGTGCATGTGCATTTGTTGGGTGGGGGTGAGGTGAAGGGGGGGGGTTCCATAAGTTTTGACAGCTGAACCAGATTTTGAGTGGAGGCCCATGCTCTATCTTAACAGTGGCCATGACAACAGCGGCATTGTGAGCAGGACGGTCTAGACTATGGCAATCACCACCAGTGGTCTTTCTCTCCTGGTATGGCCTGCTAACTGGCTCTGCTGCCTGCTGACGACCAAGCACTTTGAGCTGTGCTGCTTTGTGCTGCATTTGCTGAGTTCTACCAAGCCTCTGTTACAAATTTAACTCACCTAAGCTAGCATTTTTAATTACTAACATTTAGGGGCAGGAGTATGGGATTGGATCCTCTTTATTGTGGCTCTGGATCATGTGTCTATTCCCAGACTTTTCTGTGTCTTGGATTGAATCATGTGTCTTGATTTCCCATAAATTGAGACAGTTACTAGACCCTAAGGAAAGACCCTTCTTCTGGGACCAGCTGGTTATGCATCTCACAGGCACTGGCCCCTGTTTCACAGAGTGCTCTGTCCAATACATTGGACAGTTGTCCAATGTGGAGGATGAAAGCACTATTTGAGAAGTAATCATGGGAAGGCTTGACTTACTGAGGCCTGCGGTCCCAAAGGCTGATATCTCAATATGATTCTACATAATGCCTTTGCTGCTACTGCTGCCTATACCTCTAATTCCAGAAAACATCCTTATCCTCAAGGTTATATGGAGAGACACTTATGGCAACTCTGGGGCACAACCAATGGGTTAAACGTTTCCATGGAGGATCCCCTTAAACCTGATGATGCTGATTTGAGACTCTCTGGAGGAAGGGATTTATAAATAATAGGAGGGTAAAAGGAGTCTCCTGAAAGTTCATCCAGTAACCACCAAAGAAAGAAAAAAAAGAAGAGAGAAAAAAAAAAGAGAGAGAAAGAGAGCAAGAGAGAGAAAAGAAAAACAGAAACCTGCATAGGCAAATGAGGGAGTTAGAAAAAAAAATTGAAACAGAGGTCCACAAATGGACTGAGTCAGAAATCCAAAATTTGCTAACATAATTTCTACAACAAAAAATGAAAGGGCAATGATTGGCTTGTGCGCATCTACAAAACAGATCCTGAGTTAAGGTGTCAAATCTGCTGAGATGCACCAATTGGAAAAACTTCATGACCTTAATCATTACTGAGGCACAAATTACAGTTCTACTGAGATTCCACTAAATTTAAACAAGGTACTACCTATAGTCTAGGGGGAGTTCCCAAGTGTAAAATAAAGGATAAACAAGTATGTCTCACCTTAACCACTGGAACTATTGTCTTGCCTAAATTCCCAAGATCATAACATCCATAGCCCTAAAATATTGCATAGTGGATGTGGACAACATGATGCAATGAGTAATAAATTAAAATCAAATTAAGTTTTTGGCAACTTACAAACTGACTAGACACAATCAGACTCCATGGACATACCTACCTCCTTGTCCTCCATTAAAGTAGTTAACACAATCGAAAGTAAAGTAAAATACTATTTTCAAAAATTGAAACCCATTATACAAGACCCATTGAGAAAAGGGGTGATTATCCCCACTAATTCTCCATTTAACAGCCCAGTTTAGATTGTTGTTTAACTTGGAAAGAATAGTGACTCAGAGTGGATAACTAAAATTGTAAGGCTGTCGCCCCACCCATTAAGGTCCCCATATGGTTCCAGAGGAAGCCACCGCTCTCCTTAGCCCCTTGTGTACCTGGTTAGTCCCTTGGGATAAACTGGGTGAGCAGCAATGAGAATTCATGCAGTTGACTGACGGTATCAACACCACGCTCACTGGAAAGCTGCTGCTTTATATTCCTCATCACACGACGACCCTGATAAAAGACAAACACAAAGGTTAGCACAATTAGCCAAATTTCAGGTAATCATCTTAGCACTGATCCCCTGGCTAAAAGTCAGCCTCATCTGTACACTTTTACTGACTCTTGGGTTATTGCCAATAATCTCGCTGTCTGGTCTGGCCAGTATCATCAATACAATTCCTTGTCCAAGGTTGCCCACTTTGGGGTGAAGAATTCTGGGAATTTTTTGCATTATGGATCCTTGACATATACATCAAAATTACGTATATCTCTGTACATATTAAAGTCACAAAACAAGTTCTCATCAAGACACACTTTACTCTCTTTGGAGTTCCATGCATTATCAATAGTGACTCACTTCGCTTCCCAGAATCCACAGTGCGGGGCTCTTGAACAGACATTCAACAGAACTTTTACCTCCGTTACTGGCCTCTGGCTTTAGGCCTCAAAAGCACAATAATGACATACTTAAACAAGTTCCTATTGAGTGAAATAAAAGATAGTACATATTAGTCACCAATCAAACATCAGGAGTGAATGAAGTGTCTGAATCCATTTTTTGATGTTTGAGTGCTGCCATGTTTGAAGCTTCATACTTCCCTTTTCCTCTTTGGCTGAACATCTTGTCAAGTTGATAAGAAATCTTGGGTACTCCCTCCTTTACTGCCTGTGGAAGTTTAAACTCACACAAGCCCATGCCAGTGTGGGAACTCTCACTGCATTCTCACTCCCTAAACACCATCAAAACTCCAAGCCAATCGTTTGTCCCTGCTCTGTCAAGCCATGTTCGGACTAGCTTTGGAGGCCAGCCCTGCCCTCCCATGAAAGCCTCATCACATTAGTAATAAAACTTTTCATTTCCTTTTGGTGCATGTGTGGTATCATTAGTCTTGACAACCAGATCAAATTTGGGGTCCAAGCAGGGTCTATCCTGCTTCTTCTGAGAGAATATAACAATTCTTTTATCTTATTTTTAGAAAGACAGTTTGTTACAGTGAAACAATATCGACTTTGAAGTTAGACAAACATGGGGTTTTATTTCTGAATCTAGCTGCATAGTATGTCTCAGACTCAGCTTACAAGATATGAACAAGTATTTCCAAGATCAAAGAGTTTACACCTGATATGAAAGGTACACTCATGTAAATAAGGAAGGACTCAAATAAGATTCTCCCATTTATAATTTTTTCACATTCATTTGATGTTTACATCCTAAATTTGTATGCAAAGGTGGCCAAACTTCCAGTGTCAGGTTGAGAAAGAGATTGCATAGAATTAACACTCTTATCTTCACACGGTCACCACCTTGAAAAAGTTTTCTTCTTTCTGGCTTTCATATTACCTGTCTCATTCTCTTTCCTTGTTGTCAGGGCTAGTTAATCATTTCTATGCTTTCTTTTTATTCCTCAAACACAATAGACACCTTTATTAACTCTTTTAACATTGTGTTTTTTTTTAACATTGTGGTTTTAAGAGAGTGCTTAACTCAGGGGACGTATGTGAGTGGACTAGGAAAACTTATGGAGGTTATCTATGAGTTACACAAGTTAGTCAAGAGTTACACAAGTCTTGTGGTGGTAGAAGAAAGCTCTTCTAACTGATGTACGGAGACATGTCAAATCATGGACATATCCCTTTGGTAACATTCAAGAAGGAAGAGCTTGTTGATTAGGAGATAAGACAGTATTTTCATCTTTGTATATCTCCTTATTAGCTAAGACTGAGGGTAATTTACTTAACTCTTTTAAACCTTATACATAAAATAAGGAATATGATAGCACCTACTTAGGGCTGATTTGAGAATTAAGTGAAATAAAGCACCTGAAGTGTTAAGAACAATGACCAGCAGACAATAAGAAGAAAATAAATATAAGCTGTCATCACTACGTAGTGCAAGAATGCAAACTCCCCCCAAAGAGGTGTATGCTTTCCTAGATTTCCTGCTATGATACTGTATTTGAATAACGTGGCAGTTGATTATTCTATACACATACATCTAACTGCATCAGAAATACAAGATTAAAGTTACTTTCCTTCTCTAGCTTGGATGATATACAGCTTTGCCAGGCATAGGCTGAATACAGGTAAGATTTGATATACTAGAAAAACAAGATACCATGGAATGTTCAACCTAGTAGCCTTTATGGATGATCACTGTGACTGTAACACATGGGATGGGTCTGGTGGTTTTAAAAATGTGCCCGCAAACACTTTTTTATGCCTCCCTTCAAGAGATGGAGAATAAATTTTCTCCTTTTGAGTGTGGTTTAAATTTAGTGACTCATTTCTAATGAATAGAATACAGCAGAAGTGATGGTACGTCACATCTGAGATGATTAGCATATACAAACATTGCAGCTTCAATCTGGGGTTCACTCACTTTTTATTGGATCACTTACTCTGGGGAAGCCAGCTGCCACGTCATGACAAGCAGCCTTTGGGGAGCCCCATGTGCGAGGAACTGAAGTCACTCAAAATTAGCCAGGAAAGTAGTGCGAACTGAAAACCACCATGTGAGTGAGGTTAAAAGGGAATCCTCCACCAGTACAGCCTTCAGATGAGACAACAGCCCTGGCGACAGCTTTACTACAACCTTACAAGACAACATATGCCAAAGGCACTCAGTTCTGCGGCTTCCTGGTTCCTGACCCATGAAACTGTGAAATAATAAAATTGTGTTGTTCTAATTTGCTAAGATTTATAGGTAATTTATTACATAGCATTAGATACCTAATATATAATAGCTAGAGTAGAGGTTGCTGGATTAAGTATGAAAAAACTAGATATTTGCCCAAATAGGGGCACTGAGAGTGGATAGAAAATACCTTTTATGAAAGACTAGAAATAAACAGTGTATATATATATATATATATATATATATATATATACAGATAGATAGATCAAGCCTATAAATGAAGCATTGTGAAATTTTGAGTTGATGATTGAAATAAACTCATATAGAAAAAGTTATTAGTAAACAAATTAATTTTAGTGTCCAACTAGATCAAGTAGAGGTATGGATGCTAAAGTTTGAACCTAGAAGAAATCACAATTATGCAAATTGCTGACCCAACATTAACAAATCACAGCAGTTCATAATTTCACACTGTGCCAAATCAGTAGCTCCAAGGATATGGGCAGCAACCTCAAAATTTGTACTAAGAATAATATATAGCAAATTATAACCATGAATTTGTGAACAGATATACCCCATACAATAATGACATTTTTCGTTCACTCACAGACAGGGGACATTTTTGAGGACTCACTAATATAACCTTTATCTGCCTGTTTTTAATGAAAAAAAAAAAGTCCTGGAGATTTGACAAAGGTATTTCCGTGTGTGAAAGTTATAGAAAATTTAGAGGATAATGGCCATAGAGCACAAATTCAGGTTCTGTCAGAACATGTATGGAAACTTGACACCATAAAACTCTAATATGAACCATAAAACTTTAAAAGGAGTAACTTCTAATGAGGGATGGAATACTCAGTTCATAAATTTTGTGGTTCTGCAATTAGGTTGCGGTTGATAGAGCAGGGTAAAGTTTAAAACTATGGGCTCATGACACCTGAAAACATGAGAAACTGCAACTAGTATTGTTAGGACATCCCCCTTAACATACACAAGCATAAAATGTCCACATTCAAATACGGGACTCACCATGTTTTCACGTACTGGATAATCCAGAACCTAGAAAACTTCATATTTGTTCCTGGACAGACATCGTTGTAAAAGTTTGCTGTATCCCTAAAGCCTAATTTTCAAATGAGAGATTTTTAAGGACTCATACTCCCAGCAACTGCCAGTTTTTAGGAGCAAAATCCTGTGTACATAGTGTTGCAGATTTTGCCAAGGTAATCCTACAGTCCAAGACATAAATTAAATGTCTTGAAAAAAGTACCTATTTATCTACACATCGTTGCACATCATATTTTAATTCATCCCATAAAGCTATTTTCTCTGTTCCACAATTTTCTATGTGAATTTCTTTTTCTGAAATTTAATCTCTGTCAATACTGCTTCCAGTTAATACGTAATCAAGATGGTTATTTCTTTTCGGTAAATGTTGGTATTTTTTTCAAGGACTTTGTGGAGCCATTGGAATCCCTAATTGGACTTGTTTGTGATACAAGTATGGAGACTTTATATAGCATTATAGGAAGACCTACCTAAGGTTCCAGAAACCTTAAAATCACACTATGTTCCTTCTTCTTTAAAAATCTTTTGTTTCTCAAGAAGAACTATAATAAAAATCTATGCAATGAAAAGTACCTTTTACTCATCTTCTTGGGCTTCTGGTACATCACTGGTTCTGTTAGAAATTTTGAATCAAATGTTAAGAGAAAAAAAAAATGCCAAACAACATAAGGAACTGTCGCAGCTACCGAACAGGAATAAATCAGGTTGCGTACGTAGCAAAAACATAAAGGATGGAAAGGTGAGGAATTTAGCTTTCTCTTCTTCAGACTGGGGTTTGAATTCCGGTTTCTCAGCTAAACACCAACATAATCTTGACTGTGATTTTAACACATTATGAACTACAGTTTCTTCATCAGTAAAATGAGGATATTAAGAGTATTCACCTTGAAGAATTGTTGGGAATATTATGGAAGATAGTATATTTGAAACACTTAGCATAGAATCTAGCTATCAGCACACTGCTGGCCATAATTATATATATATATATATATATATATAATATGTATGTATATATATAGAATGTGTTCACTATTTTATTATTATCACATTAGTGACATAATTAATATTTTCACAGTCATCAATACTACAGATATTATTATTTATTTTGAAGTTATAAGGAAGTGAAGGTGCAGAGAATTTAAGTAATTTGCTTATATTTCCACCCCTAGGTAGTGGCAGAGCTACAATATGATTTTAAGTTTCTTGACACAAAACTCATGCTCTTTTAATGCATAACACTTCCATCTCTCGTTTTAGAGGCAGAATAGAATCCATCAATTCCTCTAGTACTGCATAGCCTAGCTAGGTTGATGGTGAGGTTGTCAGAATCGATATAAATTACTAAGACAGTTGTCTTTTACATAGAGAGACTTTGAACCCCCTTGAAGAGTGACCGTAAAATTAAGGTAGGATTGTATATAATATCTCTATGTATTTGTTAAAGTCAAATGAATGACAGGCAAGATATGCCAGTTGTTGCACTGACAAGACAGAGAGTATTATGGCAGCTTTAAAAATCCAGAATATATATTTATAATAGTCTTTTTCACCATCTGTCAAACTTGCTTAAGTGACTGATATGCATGGCTGGTGACAGGCTGCTGTGATCCATCTGCATATATGCCACTTGCCAGTTGTTTGACTGGTACTAATTTAAGAAGCCTATGCCCTAAAAATACTCATTCAGTGGTTAATAAGTATTGATTCACTGATATGTGTGCGTGTGTGTGTTCAAAATGTCTCATATAAAACAGTGCCAAAAAAAGAAAAAAGAAAAAAAAATTTTAAAAGACAGTGCCATTAGGAGAACGAGAGACTAGAATTTGAGTTTTCATTTCTTACTCCTTGTAGCGTATGGTTCTAACTATTGTAAGCACAATTTGTTCATCTGTAAAATAGCAATAATAAACTTTCCATTGGATTGTTGGATTCAATGACATAACACAAGTAATTCACTAAGAATTGTTTTGCACATAGTAAATTCACATTAACTATCACTATTATTTCTACTACTACTTTACTACTACAGCCAGTACACAATGCAAGAAAAATTAATTATTTGTGATAGGAAAAATAAATAAAGTCAATTAGAGGCAGATTAAAGAATCTAATATACATAAAATGGAACTAGAAGAAAATAAGGATGTTGTAATCTAAATTGGATAGCCTTTTAAGCATTAAACGATAGGAAAAAAGTCAATAGAAATGCAAGTATGAAAGACAGAATTTCTGCACATCAAGAATTATCAAAAATTAAATAAGAGGAACAAACAAAACCTACTGTGTAAAAATTATTCACAATAAAAGAAATGATTAATACTCTTAATATGTAAAGATCTTATCAATCAACAAGGAAAACACTGAAACTTCCATCTGCAAAACAGCAATGAACAGACAATATACATAAATAGTAAAAATAATTGTTAAAAACAGGAAAAATGTTTGTGCTCATTAATAAGTAAAGGTAGTCAATTAGCGCAATGATAAGAATTTATTTTCATTTAACAATTAGAAGCTATTGTCAAATGATGTTAATATTGTTTAGGGTACAGTAGATCAAGTTGTTAATATCTGCAGGGTGTGAGTATAAATCTGGCAATATATATCAAGACATTTTAAAAAATTAACCTAGTAATTTAACTGGTACTAATCTATCCTGATTTAATAGCAATTCAGACAAATGTCTGTGTTCAAAATATTGATTTTAGTATTCTTTTATATCAAAAATCGAAAA
Source organism: Neophocaena asiaeorientalis asiaeorientalis (assembly GCF_003031525.2). Taxonomy (NCBI): domain Eukaryota; kingdom Metazoa; phylum Chordata; class Mammalia; order Artiodactyla; family Phocoenidae; genus Neophocaena; species Neophocaena asiaeorientalis. The sequence continues at coordinate 7,650,686 of NW_020172492.1, forward strand.
TAAGTCAAGTATCCTTGAATAAGACACTTAATAAATCTTTCATGTAAATTTGTATTATTATATTACATTACAAAATAAAATTGTTAATAGTCATGAAAAATTACGTGACAAATTACCGTAGTACAAAATTGCTAGGAAGAATTGTAAGTGTGACAATAGGGTTAACTCTTTGTTTTTCTGCTTCTGGCATGACAAACAACTTGGTCAACTCAGCTCATACTCAACGCTTGTGATTCAGTAGTGCTCTGAAGAAGTGCTGATGGTGGAAATAAGGATGCACGTCCTGGCTCTGGGGAGAAATACTCAGAGGTGCTCTGTAGGAAGTGTGGAGGGCAGAGTTCAGGGCTCCTAGGGCCCAGTTACCAAAACCTCCCGTTCCACCATCTGTCAGCCCAGACTCCATAAACCCCCATGGCTTTCTGCAGTCTGGACTTTGTGTCTTCAGGCTTCATTTGTAGCATTTCCTTGTCTTCACTGGGACTCGACCCTCACTGCCCAGATCTGGCACTGAGTACCCTGTGCAGGCACTCTTGCCCACTGCTGCTCTCACTGATAGTGAATGTGGAATTACAGAGGATGTTTACTTGTTTACTTTACATTTATACATTTTAGACTCTTTATAAAGATTACAAAACTGCTTTTATAATTAGATTATAATTAGAACAATGCTGCTTTAAAAGTTCATGGAGGCTATGCAATCAAACTTGGAGTGTCATATAAATTCTGTACATTAAAGATACTTTTTAAAATTGATGTTGATGATTTCTTACTGTCCAGGTTGTCATCCTTCAATGAGTAAGACTCTACAGCCATAGGGGAATGAGTAGTCAGAAGGCCATCAAACAAGGACAGGTATGTACATCCTCATTTGTGTCCAGTGAGAGCCAACTCATCTCCAGCTTGAATGAAGGGAGACCACTGATTTCCTTACAAAGGTGGAAATAGAAGGAAATCTTTGACTATTTTTTGTTTGTTTGTTTCTGAAAACCAACATAATGAATCGTTTGATTCTGCTATGCTGCATAGCAATTATGCCCGGTGACAAATTATCTCTTGAGATGGGTTCCAGGTGCTGCACTTGATGCGTAATACAGGAAGTCAGAGAAGAATGAACAGTTTTCATTTTTCATAAGGGTTATGTGAACCAAATGATTAGAACATCTTAAATCCACTCTCTCTCTCTCTCTCTCTTGCTCTCTCTCTTTCGCTTTTTCTCCATTTAAGACAGTTTAGTCCTGACGCATTTTCCTTTTTCCAAGAAGAAATGTGTATGCAACAGCAACAAATGAAAACAATTTTAAAGATGTGGTTTTTAAAAAGGCAACAGTAAATGACACTTATTCTGTCTCAGAAAGAAAATAATTGCTTTAATTGGAGGAAAGGGGAAGGTTCTAAAGGTTTATAGTAATTGAAAGCAAAAACAGGCAACCTGTGATCAAAAGGAACTACTATATTAGGAACAATCAATGCCCACTGTGAAAAATATGATTAGATAAGTAGGTAGGTACATACAGATATAGATATAGGTATATACACATACACACAGTATATATATCTATATTCACACACTAATTCATATGTATGTATGTATATACATAAATGTATTTCCTTGATATGGATATACAAATAAATATATATTATACTATACTGTATTATAACTTCCTTGATCAGTGTTAATACATAGTAAACATTTGGAGAACTATCTTAAACTCACCATTTTATAATCCCTGGGGAGGACAATTATATGGTATAAAAGACATGTGCTTGGGGAATTAAAAAGATAATTATCTCTCTCATTTCACTGCAGCATTCACCCTTTACCAGGTTGACAATAAGACATTATAGCATAGTTGGCAAACTAGGGGAAAACTCTTATTGGTAAAATTTAAGGAGAAAGCATTAGACTATGACTTTCATACTGAAACAACTTCATGTAAAACATACAGTTTATGCTGTGAAGAGTGGTGAAAAGAGGAGGGGGAAGAGAAAGGAAGGGGGGTAGAAAGGAAATTTCTTGTGTCTCTCTTTATACATTCATTTTTATATTCTGCAAATATTCATGGAGCTCCTAGTATGAACTGGGTGCCCTTTCAAACACCGTGGGACATGCATGTGAAATAAAGCACCCAGAAGTAACTGCTCCTCTCTCTACTTTGCTTCCTCTTCACAGATGGACAAAACCCATATAAAATTCACTCAGATGTGTTGATATGGAATTTCATGCTTTTAAAAATTCTATTCATATTTAATTTATTCTAAAACAGAAAATGTGTTTTTTAAATCTTTGTTCTACTCTGTACTATGCTTAGCCACTTAGTGTTAGAACACTCTGTATGGATAATATCTAGCACAATGAAAAGTTTTTTGGTGGAAAAGGAATGATGAGTTGTTCTAGCCTTCATAGATGCCTCAAACACTTTTCCTGGATATAAAATTTTCAGCAATAAAACATTCAAGGAAGTTTGAGTATTATTTTTCTTTTCTTTCCTTTTTAAAAAATCAAAACCTTGGTAGATGAAGGAGATGACTGATGTGTGACTTAAAAAATAAAACTTAAAGATCCTTAAAAAAAAATTACTCTGAAATATTAAGTACCTCACACATTTATATCTAAAGTAGAAAAATCTTCTCTACTAACAAACTTGTATTGCCATTGAGAATGTTTTTGTTATTTTATTAAAGGCTAACAATATTTTAGTAAAACATTTCGATGAGAGCTCAAGATAACCAAGCCTCCTTTGTTCATTTTTATATTAATTTACAAATATATATATTAGTTCTTATATCCTCATTAATCTTCTAGGACCTGGGAACAGAACTTTAAAATAAATAAATAAATAAATAAATAAAAGTCACTGGGTTCTACTTGGGAAAGGACAGATAATAAACAGTATAATAAATATTATATTTCAATTAGTGGTAAATGAGGAAATAGGGAGTGCTGGGGTTTGCTATTTTATACAAGGTAATCAGGGCTATGGCATGGCTAAGGGGATATTTGAGCAGAGCTCTGAAAGGAGTGAGAGAGCATGTTTTGGGATTCTCTAAAAGAGACCATGGGGAGAGGAACAAGGGCAAAGTCAAGAGTCAGGAGTGTCTTTGATGTGTTTCAGATACAGCAGGGAGGCCAGGGTGGCTGGAGTAGAAAGAACAGGGATAAAATTGTGGGTGATGAAGTCAGAGCGACAGGTATTTAGGGTTGAGTACAAATCAAATACAATTCTTGGTCATTGTAAGGACTTTGACTTTAACATGGTAATAACTAGAGTTATTTTGGACAGAGAAGTGACATGAACAGACTGTTTTGATGACTGTAGCTTTATAGTAGAGTCTGAAGTCAGGGAGCATGAGACTCCAGTTTTGTTCTTTCTTCTCAAGATTGCTTTGGCAAATCGAAGCTCTCTGTGGTTCCATATGAATTTTAGCATTATTTGTTCTAGCTCTGTGAAAAATGTCACAGGTATTTTGATAGGAATTGCATTGAATCTGTAGATTGCTTTGGGCAGTATGGACATTTTAACAATATTAATTATTCCAGTCCAAGAACACAGGATATCTTTCCATTTCTTTGTACCATTTTCAAATTCCCTCATTAATGTTTTATAGATTTCAGGGTATAGGTCTTTTACCTCCTTGGATAAGTTTATTCCTAAGTATTTTATTCTTTTTGAAGTGATTGTAAATGGGATTGTTTCCTTAATTTCTCTTTCTGAGAATTCATTATTAGTGTATAGTAAAGCAAAAGATTTTTGTATATTAATATTATATCCTGCAACTTTATTGAATTCATTTATTAGTTCTAGTAGTTTTTTGGTGGAGATTTTAGGGTTTCCTATATGTCAAGTAACATCATATCATCTGCAAATAGTGACAGTTTTACTCTTCCCCTCCAGTTTGGATGGCTTTTATTTCTTTTTCTTGTCTGATTGCTGGAAACACAACTAATCTTTGTGTATTGATTTTGGATTATGAAACATTCCTGAAAACTTAGTTCTAATCATTTTTTTGAGGCTTTAGAGCTTTCTACGTATAAGTTCATGTCATCTATGCCCACCACATCCGTGGCAAAATACTGAACTATTCATTTTTTGGGGAAAACTAAAAACCAAATTGAAATCTGAGCTACTGCCCACCACAGGCATGGCAGAGTATGCTATTAAAATCTAACAAGTTAATCAACTGCCAAAAGAAAAATGTTAGCTTTAGAGGTATATAAATGAATCCACAGCCTCTACTACATGCATTTACAATGTCTAGGATACAAAAAAAAAAAAATTCAAATTGTGACTATCCAGGAGAAAGCAATCCATCCTCAAGGAAAAAGACAAACAGATTCTAACCTAGAGATGATCCAGATGTTGAAATTATCAAACAAGGACTTTAAAGCAGACCTTTTAACTATGCTCAATGATGGAAGAGCAAATGTACTGATAATAAATAAAAATACAGAAATTTTAATTAGAAAAACATACATCTAAATATGAAAATAAACTATATCAAAATGTTGGAAAACTCAAATTTTGAAATTGAAAACAATACCTGAAGAAAAATTAATTTGATGCTCTGAATAAAAAGAAAATGGGGATGACAGAGGAAAAAACTAGTGACTATGAAGATAAATCAACAGAAATAATACAACTAGAAAAAGAGAGAACAAAAATATTTTAAAATTGAACAAATCCTCAGGAACCTGTGAAACAACAACCTAAAGGTCTAACCTGTGAGTATTTGGAGACCCAGAAGGAAATGAAAGGCAAAATGTGGCATAAATAAATATTTGAAAAAATAAGGGAGTAAATTTACAGATTCAGAAAGCTTAGTTAACCCCAATCAGAATAAATGCAAAAAAAAAAAAAAACATGTCTAGGTACCCCATAGTCAAACTGCTGAAAGCCAATTATAAAGATAAAAATTATAAAGTAACAGGAAAATAATTCACATTACATAAAGAGAACACTGGAGCAAACAGTATAGAGTTTTTATCAGAAAACATGGAAGCCAGAAGTCAGAGAATGAAGAAAAAATTTTTGAAAAATTTCACATCTATTCATTATTAAAAGTCTAAGCAAACAAAGAAAAGAAGGGAACTTCTACAATCTGAAAAAGGACATTTATAAAATATACAATGACAACTAGTAAACACTCTCCTTCCCCCAAAGATTTTGAACAAGGCAAGGATGTCTGATATCACCCATTCTATTCAATGTCATACTAGAGGTTCTAGTCACTGTAATAAAGCAAGAAAAAGAAATAAAAGCTATAACAACTAGAAAGTAGGAAGTAAAATCTTGTCTATTTGCAGATGACATAACCACTTAGAAAGACAATCTTAAGAAATCTATACTAAGAAAACAACTTACCAGAACTAATATGTGAATTTAGCAAATCACATGATATATTTAATATATAAAAATTAATTGCTTTTATATAGAAGAATCTAATGATTATAAAATAAAATCTTAAGCCATCTGTTTTACATTGGTTTCAAGAGCATAAAATCTTAGAAATATATTTAACAATGGTGTAAAAAACCTTTTCACTGAACAGTAGAGAACTCTGCTGAGAGAAACTGAAGAAGACCTAAATAAAGAGATAGGCCATGTTCATCAATTGCAAGCCTCAATATATTAAGTTATCAATTCTCCACAAACTGATCTATTGATAAAATCAACACCAATAAAAACTTGTTTTTTTGTAAAATTAACAAATTGATTCTAATATTTATATAAAAATTCAATTTAAAATACCAAAACAGTTTTAAAAGAAAAACAAGAATTGGGGGACTTAAACTGTCTGATTTCAAAACTTCCTTTAAAGCTGTAGTAAGTAAGAAAGTATGGAATTAGTGAAATGATGAACATATAGGTTAGTGGAATAAAAACTAATTCAAAAATTAATCCACATATATATTGACTACTTATTTTCAACAAAGGTACCACAGTAACTCAGTGGGAATATAAAAGACTTTAAGATTTGCACAGGTTTTACTTTATACATATAGATGGTACTGAAATGCTTTGTATAGAAAGAAATGAACATCAGTACTTCCCTCATGCTATACACAAAATTAACTCAATTATTAACTTAAAGTTAATTATCTGTTGACCTTAAAATAGGTGATTATCTTGGGTTATCTGGTCAGCCTAGTGTAATTACAAGGGCCTTTACATGTGGAAGACGGAAGCAGAAGTGTTAGCATCAGAATGATGCCATATGAGAAAGACTCCACCAGCCACTGATGGCTTTGAAACATGGAAGTAAGCCATGAACCAAGGAAGGTGGACAGCCTCCAGAAGCCGGAAAAGGTAAGAAAATGGATTCTCATCTACTGCCTCCACAAAAGGATGAAACCCTAATAATGCTTAAATTTTAGCCCAGTGAGACCCATTTCGTACTCTGACTTCCAAAACTGTACAATAATACATTTGTTGCTTTTAAAAAATAGATTATAAGCCTAAATGCAGATGATAATACTATATAACTTCTAGAAGAAAACATAAGAGAAAACTTTTCAGCCTTGGCGTCAGGTAGCATTTCTATATAGGAATTTTTTCTCAGTAATCCTTAGTATATGGCTTTTTCTCCAAATTCAAAAATTAAGAAAAATCAGTTGAGAGATTGGAAAAATGTGAAAAAAGTATCATAACCCTGAAAGTATTAAATTTTTCCAATCAACATAATGATAAAACTTGAATAAATCCACTAATATCAAATTGAGAGATAAATTGGAAGACACTAACACATGGGCATGAGGTTTAAAGTCACCATTTGTGTAAACTAGATCAAAAGCATGTGAGAAGCAGTCACTATGGCAACTGCTATAAGCATGGTGAGTGCTTCTCACACGCTGATAGCAGCTGCCATGTTACATGTGTGAGTTTGTGGTTCTATCTGCTGCTAACAATAATTCATTGTTGCAAGTAAAATAAATTTTAATAAGTTTAAGTGCATCATGTGCTTTTTGAAAACCCTATGAGTGGTGTTCCAAGAATTAATATATTTGGTGAGAATAATATGTCTTCAAACTGGTAATTTCAGCAAGTAATTTTGTATAATGTTATTAAACTTTCTAGGCAATCCAAATGTTACATTATTCAAAAATCTACCTAATAATGTCCACTGGTGTTTTCCAGTATTTGAATATTTACTATAGCCTTTAATTCTTTGTAACTACTTTAAAAGAAAATATTTCAAAGAGAAAGATGTGGATATTATTGTGGAATTGTCCAACATAAAATCAGAAACTCATCAAAAGTGATATTAATTTTAATGGCAAAGCCAAATCAGAGTAAGCAGATAACACAGTTTCATCACTTAAAAAGGAAATGTTTATGTATTGGGAGACAACGTCCACTGGTTTCACATATGTAGGCATTAACGCCCAATTTGCTCCAAATGGCATTTTCAAGTATGTTTGTATAAGCAAGCCATCAGGGGAGACAGAAATGTCTCCAACCCCAAAGAGTTTTCTCTCTGTCTCTCTCTCCCTCCATCCCTTCCTCCATCTCTCTCTCTTTCTCTTCTTCCTGCCCCCAATAGATTTTCTTCCATTCCAGGGTGATAGAAACAGTATTTCCCTCAAGGCTCGCATATATGCTTACATTACAGAGGAATAAACATAATGTTCTTCTCTGGACAGAAGGATGGGCAGATTTGCCAGCAGCTTCCTGTATAAGATTGGGGCTTCCTAGTATCAGCATTCCTCTCCTGTGACAGAGTCTACCATGCGTAAAGACAGCAGCCAGCTCCCATCACATCACCCTTGGGGGATTAGGGGCTGGGGTAACTGCACAATAGTGCTTCTCTGGCTACTGCTGTTGTTGTGAGTAATAAACTGTCTTTTGTCTCTGACCATGGACTCACATGTCTTCTGCCAATATATATATAAAACTGGCAAGCTAATAGTTAAATTGTAAACAATAAAACTCTCAGATCCTTTGCATGTTCTTGAAGTATAAAGCAACATGTATTTTAACATTCAACTTAAGATTCTTTGTACTGTTTATTTTAAAATGAAGAAGATAATTTGAAAAGGAGACTGAGAAAGAATAGCCAGTGAAATAAGAGTTTCACCAAAAGAGAGTCACACCCTAGGAAGTCAAGTTAAATGAGTTGTGAAATGTTGCTGTCAATGAAGTGAAATATGGATGGAGCCCTGATCATCAGATTTAGTATTACAGAGGTTATTTGTGACTTGGGCAAGAGTCCTCTCAATGGAGTGATAGAAATGAAAGACTGATCAGTGTGGGTCAAAAAAGAAGGGAGGGAGACAGAGGACATAACGAGTATAGATATTCCAATTTTAGCGTTGGGGGGATTGAGGATCAGGACATTTAGAAAAAATTTACCCCCAAAAACTTTCCTATTAACTAATGATGTCGAGAGAATCCGGTTCTGTCAGATTCTTTCCGTTGCAGCATGCAGCCTACCATACAGAATGTTAGAGATGCCAGGGTCTTAATTTTCTTGACAGATGAGAATTTAGAAGTCATTTGTGAAGTAATAGCACAATTCTTAATTATGATTGAGATGGACTCTGCATTGGCTAGATATACATTTAGATTAATGAAGATATATTAGATTTTAAAATGATGGCTAGGTGATGTACATTTCAATTGACTGGAAATTTAGGGTTTATTGCCTGGGGAAAACCCTAATTCTCATAAAGTATGACTGACTACTCCATTGTTAGGGGGATATAATTTAGTTTTAGCAATTTTACAATGCAATTTACAATAGTTTTTCTCTCATTAAGTTTGTTTCTTTTTATATATATCCTTTCATATATATATATATATTTTTTTTTTTTTTTTTAACATAGAGTAGCATCTATTTTGGTGCTTGCATGAATTACGTGACAGAATGACCAAGTCAAATTTCACAGCTGCTCTCGAATTCCAGGGAGTTTTGGTTAATGCAACATCTGCCCCGCCTGTCTTGTGCTCGCCCATGTATTACTACCCAGATTCCTGCAGCTCAAAGACTCTCTCAAGCATATAATAAATAAGTTCCAATGAATTAGAACCTTCTGCTTCAGCCGATATTAGAAAAAGTTTTAGCTGTGGTTGTTGTTTTGTTTTTCTCTTTTGGCTAGTTTAAAATTTCTCTTGTTCTCTCAGGATGGCTCAAATAGTCGAGGATTAAAACATATTTTTAAAAGTGTAGAGTTTCTTTTTTAGCCCAGGACATTTCAGCAGACCCTTAAAGGAAAAAAACTGGTTTAGAAACAATTTTAGAAGCTAGATATTATGAGTTTTTGTCACATCACTAAAAATGATTTCCATTTCATAGTGATCTGGAATACACTACACTGAAGTCATTCTAAAAATCAGGATTAAATTTTTAAATTTTGATGTATTTCGATAAGTATATATTTTCTTACTACATACTTTAAAACAATTGCAAAACAAAAATATTTAAAATGTGATTTTCCCTTAATGGGGTTTCTACCCAAAGAGGAACATAGTAGAGAAAAAGGAATACAGTACTAACTTTCATCTTCTATAAGACAAATGACATGTGAGCATTACATTTTTAAAGTCTATAGGAAAAATAAATGAAATATTACCATGCCAGGATAATTCATGGACATACTAATTTCTACTTTTTTTTTTTTTACTTTTCAATCATATATCCTTTTTCCTTTTCCAAGAGTTCAGTTAAACACATGGAACTCCTTTGCAGCAAAGCTTTTCGCTGTATGCCAAAACACAGTTACCGATAGACAACCTTTCAACCCAGCTTTTGCATTGCAGCTTTCCTGTATCTTTGCAAAAGCACGCTGGAATAAAGGGGGGAGAGGCTAAGGCATTCAGGAAGTGAGAGATTCCATAATTTTTCTAGAGATGGGGTTCTGTAGATTCCTTTCCTTTATGCTTCCCCAGGTCGGTGACAGTTCTTTCTGGTGGGGAGAAGCTTGCATGAAGCACCTAGGCTGGCTGAACCCTAAGGTATGGGGATCCCCAGACTCAGCAAAGATCATGAAGTATAAGCAAGTGACAGATCTTCCAATGTCAAGTAAGCAGTCTTGAGTAATAAGTATGTCAGCATAGAAGATCTTCACATAAACTTGGGGGTTAAAAAGGAGTCCCAATAATGACAAATTGAATTTCACCAGTTAGAAAATATAATGGCTTGGAGTCTGGTACAATGTGATTTAAGAAAAATAAATATTAGTCATAATATGTATGACTTCCTGTATAAAGTGTATCTAACATGTCAAGTAATATTTTGATAATTGCTATTGAATTAAAAATTTAATTATGCATACCAAAACTTTTATGTAATAGAAGATCTAATATTTCACACTCATTTCATATAAGCTTCACAACAACTGCATGATTATAGACAATATTATTCTCCATTTTCAAGATTCATTGATTGATACTCAAAAAGTTAAATGGTTCATCTAAGAAGTGAAGGAGGAACATTCAAATTCTATCCAATTCCAAAGTCTTCCCATTATATGCTCCAGTTTCAAGGAGATAATTTTATTTTAGGGAATAACAGTATGTCATGGCCTCATGTAGGAAGTCAGTTGAAATAATAACGTTGGCTTTTCTTTGAATATTTCACTCCATCTTCCCCCCTGGGTGGAGATAGAGGCTTCCCTCTATGTTTTCTTTTTGAATCAGCCATGCTACTATAGAATATACATTTTTTTTTTGCCACTTCACATCTTAAGTTTCAGGAGCCATCTGTTCAGAGACCATGTGGTTTCTCAGCTCTGACTGTGACCAATGGAAAATTTAGTTCTTGGGTCCAGAATTAGGAAGTCCATGCACATCCAATCAATTTTGATTTTCTTTGGTAATATAAGTAATATCTGTATCTCTGTCTTTCAAAAACATGTGCTTCTTTCTCAATTTGTTCTAAACTCATGGAGGTAGAAAAAGATACTAATTTTGGTTCCTGTCAGGCTCTACCAACTGTGTTTATGTAGCACTTTTCCATTTCTTATACTTAAACTCATTCAGTAGGTCTTCACATGAACTTGTTAGGCTGCAAATGGTAGAAATATAAGCCAATTAAACTTGGTCATGAGAAAAAGTTAACCAAATTGCAAGAGATTCTGGGATCCAAGTAAGCATAAGGAACACTGAAATAATGAACTTGAATCTTCTAGTCTCTTATCTCTGCTTATTTTTATGTTGCTTTCATCATTCTCACTGTACCATGACTTTCTCCACGGGGAGGGAACCATGGCCACCACACTTCTGATGCTTACTTCTGTACTCCTATCTTATAGGTGCCATAACTGCAGAGTAGGTAATAATAACAACTATATTTATACTTTCAATGCCCTAAAAACTTTAGATACAGTAATTCTTTTTATCCTCACAACCTGCTTACAAGATGTTTCTAACATCCTGACAGTTCATAGTGACACAGCCAGCATTGGGAAGCAGGTCTGAATGCATTCAGAATCGACTTGCTAACCTAAACTACTTATACTCCTTTCCTAATTCTATACTTCCTCTTTTGATTTGGTTAAAAGTATAAAATTAACAAAATTTGGGCATTTTTTCTTTTTTCCTAACAATATTGATTTCTAATATGCATATAGCTCTTTACTGCATGAACAAGTAACTGTAAAATGAAATGTCACCTCTAGTTACATGTACAAAGTAATTTGATTTTAAAACATAATATTTAGCAAGGAAAGCAGTATTTTTGATCATTTCTTATTTTATGAAAAATTTGCTCAGGTTGAGTTTTTCATTCCCCAAAAGTTACGTTGTAACGATGCAGACTGTTGTTTCTTGGAAAATTCATTGACTTAGGTTATGAAAGTTTTCTCTCTGAAGCTGGAACCCACAAAAAGCAAAATATACAATTATGAATGTGTTTAATGGAAATGCCACAATATATCACTTCTTTAATACTTGACAGTCTATCATGAAATTCAGTTTGGAACTGCCTTAAAATTAGAACTTTGGCATTTCTGATTATAACAACTGTTAGCAATACGTCTTAACTCTTAGTGGAGAAATGTAGTTGAAGGAGAAAGAAGAAAATTTTGTTTTAAATAGGAAGATTCCAAAGCAAGATCATGATTATAAAAATAAAGTCCATCCTTTTGTGAGTATTGTTATCTCTGGCAGAGTGAATGTGTTTTGATAATACAAATCAGGAAATATGAATTGATAGGTATAAATATACTTGAAATGAGGACTCTCATGTTTAGAATATTTAGTTGCTAAATCAAGTTGCATTTGATTATCTACCAAGATTTAATAAAAAGATTACTTATGTTCTGGTCTTTCACTTGAGATGGAGAAAGGGGCATTTAAATCTCTCAAACCAGTAAGGTTTTGAGAAGTAAAATGCTTTTTTAAACTAGTGTTTTCTTCAATCTTGGTACTATCAGTTAAATGTGACCATAAAAAGCATTAATCCTAAACAAACTTTTTTTTTTTGGTTTCAACAGTTTTCCAGCTTGTGCCACTGCCTATTCAAATGAGGATCTCTCTGTCAATCTTGTAATTCATTCTCCTATTCTGTGCCTCCCACAAAGGTCTGCTATCATGGAATTATCTTTCTGTTAGAAATCATAGGAAAACAAGCAAGAAAGTTATATAGAAACGAGATTCCCCTTACATACCCTATTGAATGAAAATGCCAAAGTGTGCTCTGAATATTTCCACAAGTAAACAGAATCTTCCTGAGCTCTTTCCTGGACATCCACATAGAGACTTTAATCCTTGCATGAAGAAGAATTTACAATATCAAGGCTTTTAGTTCACATACTATTCCTAAAAATGGTCATAAGTTTGTAATTTTTTTCTCACTTCAGCTCTCTGTATTTTAGATATGTGCTGAAGATGTATTCAATGTTTCTGTGATTTAACCTGGAACAAATGATTTGAGGTTGAGTTCAGGAAACATCAATAATCCTGTCATGCCCTTTTGACTGTTTCAATCTTTAGATCGTGTTAGTATGTCACTTAGCCTTGAAGGAAGTTCCTCAATCCATTTCCTTTAAGGAGGTTACTCGATGTTGTACTAACTAGAACTGATCTCGCAAGTAATATTTTCATGTACTTTATTTAGAAAGTGCCAGTCCTGTGAAAAACTTTTTCATTTATGCCAGGGCCGTGGCTTGGGGATTGGATATTCTTCAGTGAAGAGTAGCAGGGTTGGGTGCATCAGCACCATTCAAATATTGCACTGGTGCCTCCAGGAGTAAAATGCATCTGTTTTTTCACCACCTAGGACTCTAAAGAGTAGAGCTGTCTAGAGTTAGTGCAGGATGTTAGGAACAGCTGGAACAGACTTATAGGTGCTGGAAGATATTTGCAGAACTCAATGAAGGTTAATGGCTCAACAGATTTATTGCTTCATTCATTTATTGCATGTATATTGACTGAATGTCTTTTCAGGTTCAAGGATAAACTCTGTGGCAGGGAGTGGGGTAAAAAAATCAATGAACTATAATCCCATTCTCACATTTCTTAAATACCGCTAAGTAATTTGTACAAAAATCAGAAAGTAGAATTTTAGGATTTATTTTATGGTTTCTAAAATGGTACGTTATAGGTCCAAATGACACACTAAGTCCAGACATCTCAGAAAGGGCAAAGGAGATCTACCTGATGCACCATACCAGGCATTGGAGGATGAAGTGCAGTTGGATGGGTAAGCGTGGAAGGGGTTCAGATCTTGTCCTAAATGTGTTAAAAATGTAAGGCATCACTATGGAAACAGTATGGAGGTTCCTCCAAAAACTAAAAATAGAGTTGCCATATGATCCCGCAATCCCACTCTTGGGCATATATCTGGAAAAAATGAAAACTCTAATTGGAAAAGATACATGCACCACTATGTTCATAGCAGCACTATTCACAATAGCCAAGACACGGAAACAACCTAAATGTCCATCGACAGATGAATGGATAAAGATGATGTGGTGTGTGTGTGTGTGTGTGTGTGTATATACACACACACACACACACACACACACACACACACACACAGAGTGGAATACTACTCAGCCATAAAAAATGAAATAATGCTATTTGCAGCAACACAGATGGGCCTAGAGATTATCATATTAAGTGAAGTAAATCAGAGAGAGAAAGACAAATACCATATGATATCACTTATATGTAGAATCTAAAATATGACACAAATGAATTTATATATGAAACAGAAACAGACTCGCAAACACAGAGAACAGACTTGTAGTTGCCAAGCGGGAGGAGGGGTGGGGGAGGGATGGAGTGGGAGTTTGGTGTTAGCAGATGCAAACTATTATATATAGAATGGATAAACAACAAGGTCGTACTGTATAGCATGGGGAAATATATTCAATATCCTGTGATAAACCATAATGGAAAAGAATATAAAAAAGAATGTGTGTATATATATGTATAACTGAATCACTTTGCTGTACAGCAGAAATTAACACAACATTGTAAATCAACTATACTTCAATTAAAAAATATGTAAAGCACCAATAAAGTTTGGAGAAAATCTGAAACAGACTGTAAAAAGAATTCCAGTTGATCAGATAGTAGTTCTTAGAAATTGTGGCAAGATGCAACAAGAGAATTCAAAGAAAAGCAGTTATTATTAAATAAATTCAGCAGAAATCAACAATGGACCCATAACCATGGCAACTGGAAAATAAAGGCCAGGAAATATTCAGAGATCCAACTAGGCAGGGAGTTGTCTTTCAGCAGAAAACATGGTCTTATGAACAAAATTTGGTATCAGGGGAGACTCAGACCCCTAGGTAAGGAGATTGACTTGGACAAGACAAGACAAGACTACAGTCCTAAATATAATAAGAAATTAGGCTGATTTTCATCATACATACTGAAATATGAGGGAATAACAAATAAAATATTGGAAGGACTTGGTAGTAAAACAGAGATGAATCTCAACAGAATTCAACAGAATCCTGGATTTGATGCCGTCTACTACTCCACTGTGGGACTCGGGAAGGTGAACTCATTCTCATTTCTAGGAGTAGATCTGAATTAGTTGAAGTCAGTCAATTGATGGCAATCCCCTGAAGGTTGTTATCAGTCCAAAGATGAGCAAATGATCTTAACAGGCCCAGTTAGTTTACAATAAGGACTTGTGTTCCATGCCTGGAGGATATATTTTTCTTTTCTACTGTGACCAAGAAAGCAAGCCATTATCTCTGGTAGTTACCTGGTAGCCATAAGGAGAACAAGCCTTGGGATTAATCAAATATTCAATACAGTAAAATGCTAAGACAGGAAAAGAGATGGCTGCTTGGTTACATCATGGAACCATCATGAAGAAAGTCACTCAACCTCTGGACTTCTAGACACAGGAGATAAAAAATATCTTTATTGCTTAATCCAGTTTGTTTTTAGTATATACCCTTACTGTTTAAGGCAGTTTGTGTTGGGGTTTTCTATTCTTGCAGCCAAAAGTAAGAGTAGAAGTTTTATTGGCTATCCTGGTGCTTAATTGTAAATAGTAATATTTACATTATTTATCTTCCCTTCCTGCATCTAAGATTCTGCTCTCCCTAAACCATTATTAGTGTCACCCTGGCCACATGGCCAGTTTCTGAGAATATTTTCTCCAGATATCAGGGCAATTTTTTTGTACTTTATTTAGAGATTCAAAAGTGCAAATATAGGGCTTCCCTGGTGGCGCAGTGGTTGAGAGTCCGCCTGCCGATGCAGGGGGCACGGATTCGTGCCCCGGTCCGGGAAGATCCCACATGCCGCGGAAAAAAAAAAAAAAAAAAAAAAAAAGCAAATATCTTTGAGGGCAAGGAAAGTAATGAAAATGTTGACATTTGCCAAGGATAAGAGAGTAGGTCATATTTTTCAGACTTCAGTTTGAATTCAGTGGGCCACAACCAGCCCTTTTAAATGAAAGAATAGAATAGAGTAGGATAGGATAGGATAGAATAGAATAGAAATATCAGGATATATTCCATGGATGTAGTAAGGATAAGCACCGTTTTGTATTCATGTGTGTGCACGTGCACGTGTACATGTGTGTGGCAGGGGGGAGGGAGAGAGAGAGAAAGAGGAGTATGTGTAACAATGTGAAATATGTGTCTTATATTGTGAGCAGCTTTCAAATTTTGAAACATGCTGAAGCAGGTACTATATGCTTCATTTAAAAACATTCAAATTTAAAACAAAATAAATAAAACGCTGCTCTAGCCAAAGAAAATACATACGTAGGTAGAACTCAGCCTAGGTACAACCAGCTGGTGGTGCCAAGTTGAATTTTTCATGTATAATACTAATTTATTTTCCAATTAAATAAGATCAAGAATTAATATTTTGGAATTAAATTACTTAAGCTGAATTTACCAGTGCTTGTTAAATTTCCAGTTCATTCCGATCTGATTGAGGTGAGTATAACTCTGCTACTCAGTCATCCTAATTTTCTCAGCTCCGTTTCTCATTTCTCCCTTAGTAGTTTTCAAAATCTTGTCAGCAGGTAACAACTTGATAATGTCCTGTCAAAATGCTATCTTGTGAAACATGAAACATCAGAATGTTTAAACTACTTTGAAGGCAGGGTAACTGTTAAATATGTGTTAAGATATGTTCAATGCCACATTATATACCCAAACTTCTTGACCTCTTGAATTTTTTCTCCTCAGCGCATAAAATGGTTTTCTTGCCCACAGGTAGTATATTCCTTTTTCTTTAAAGGAAAACAATATTCATTCAAAATATATATCTGAGATATCTTTCACAACCCAAATTCTGAAATTAATCTTTCATAAGCATTGTAATTGATGACTTTTATTGGAGATAGCTTTTAAATCAAATATTCAGAATATCTAATAATATAAAAAAGAATTCACATTAGACAATTTTTTTAAATGCAATCTCTAAATCTGCTCCTTTCTAAAGGATAAGGTACTTGAAATAAGGAAATGAAATATCCTATATTAACTTCTGTCTTATAAAACTTTTAAAATTAGGAGAAACAATAAGCTTGAGGAACAAAACTGTAAACACAGCACAGCAAACTATTGGGTTGGCCAAAAAGTTCGTTCAGGTTACGGAAAAACACAAATGAACTTTTTGGCCAATCCAATATTTTTCTCCTGCTCATAGCAATTAACATTTTTTGCCTTCTCATTCATAGTCAATACTCTCATTTTAGTAATTCTCTCTTTCTCTCTCTCTCTATCTATATCTTTTTAACACTTTTAAACGTAAGTGTGAAATTCAAGAGACTAAAATAGGTAGATAAATTTAGAA
Organism: Neophocaena asiaeorientalis asiaeorientalis; assembly: GCF_003031525.2. NCBI lineage: Eukaryota > Metazoa > Chordata > Mammalia > Artiodactyla > Phocoenidae > Neophocaena > Neophocaena asiaeorientalis. The sequence continues at coordinate 7,667,905 of NW_020172492.1, forward strand.
GCCAAAAGCATGGAAGAAAACATCAGTCACCACATTTTACAAATGATGAACTCCTTCTCTGGCCATTCACCTTGATACATAGTATCCCAATACCCCATGCCACTAGGTCCACAAGGTCTTCCTTTAGGATTCTGAGGCAATCAACCACCATATTGTCATAAACATGGGTCCTGCAACCACCACTTTGGCCTTCAGGTGGGACCCATCCACAGTAGTCTGGGTCATCTCTGGGTATTTGAAGAAAAGTACTGATGGAAATTTGCTTGGACTGGAACCTCCATACTGTTCTCCACAGTGGCTGCACCAGTTTACATTCTCAACCATTCCCACCAACAGTGTAGGAGAGTTCCCTTTTCTCCACACCCTCTCCATCATTTATTATTTGTAGACTTCTGATGAAGTCTACCATCATGTTTCTAATTGAGTAGATGGTGGTGGCACAACGTGAACTATGGACTAGAGGAATATATGTGTGTTGAAGGAAGGAGGATGTGTTCATGTGCTTGTAAAACAGCCAGTTAGACATATCCAACAGGCAGGCATCTGGAAATAAAAGTTAACAAAAGAGGTGAGGCCTAGAGATAAGATTTGAGAGACATCAGCATATATAAGAGCTTGAGCTACTTCTGGGAGAGTTTGTGGGGTGAGGACAAAGTGGGGATCAAAAAAGAGAACCCTGTAAAACACCAACATTGAAGAGCAGAGAAAGAGGACCCGACTAAGACACAAAATGTGCAACAGATGAAATAGGAGAGAACCATCAGTGTGTAGTTTTAAGAAGGAAGAAGTAATTTATGGTGGCAAATGCAGCAGAAAGGTCCAATAAGATAGGGTCCCAAAAGAGCCCTTTGGGTTAGGCTTTTATAATATTTATACATTGTTCTAAATTATCAGGATATTTCCTGCTTTTCTTACTTTCTCATAAACCCATTATATGACTGCACTAAGAAATTCTTCACTCAAAAACGTCGATGAGAACGAATAGCCAGCCAGGCCTGAGGAAAGCATCTAAGGCTGAACTTTCAGTACCCACCAGCCACATGTGGATATTAAACACCTGGAATATTTTAGTCCAAATTGAGATGTGCTATACGTGTAAAATAGTTACTGGATTTCAGAGCGTTAGTATAAAAATATAAAATGTCTCATTGATAATTTTCATGTTGATCACATGTTCAAACCACAGTATTTCGAATATACTGAGCTATACAAAGTATATTAAGTTAAATTTCATTCGTTTGCTTTAACTTTCATTAATGTGACCACTATAAAATGGAAAATTATGAGGCTAATTATTAGAGAAATGCAAATCAAAACTACAATGAAGTATCACCTCACACAGATCAGAATAAAAAGTCTACAAATAACAAATGCTGGAGAGGGTGTGGAGAAAAAGGAACCCTCCTACACTGTCAGTGGGAATGTAATTTGATGTATTCACTATGGAAAACAATATGGAGGTTCCTGAAAAAACTAAAAATAGAGCTACCATATGCTGCTACCTTATGATGCAGCCATCCCACTCCTGGGCATATATTTGGACAAAACTATAATTTGAAAAGATAACATGCACCCCAATGTTCATAGCAGTACTATTTACAATAGCCAGTACGTGGAAATAACCTAAATGTCCATTGACAGATGAATGGATAAAGAAGATGTGGTATATTTATAAAATGGAATATTACTCAGGCATAAAAAGAATGAAATAATGCCATTTGCAGCAACATGGATAGACCTAGAGATTATCATACTAAGTAAGTAAGCCAGACAGAGAAAGACAAATACCTTATGATATCACGTATATGTGGAATCTAAAATATGACACAAATGAAGTTATCTACGAAACAGAAACAGACTCATAGATACAGAGAACAGATTTGTGGTTGCCAAGGAGGAGGGGTGGAGGAAGGATGGATTGGGAATTTGGAATTAGCAGATGCAAACTATTATATATAGAATGGATAAACAACAAGGTCCTATTGTACAGCATGGGCAACTGTATTCAATATCCTGTAATAAACCATAATGGAAAAGAAAAAAAATAGAAAATAGAAAATTACCTATGTGGTTTGCATTTACAGCTGACATTATTATTTCTAGTAGACAGTGCTACTCTATCTAGCCTGTGCTCATTTCCCCTTCTGCTTGTGCTTTTCACAAAATCTGAAGCAGCTTCATTTTCCCTGGGAATCTTATGTAACCACTGGAGGCTCAGCTCAAAGCCTGCATTCATTTGAGCTGACTTCAGAAGTCCGTCCATAGTGATCCATCCCTTACCTAAATGCCTTTTGTGTACTGATTACAATTAGGTCATGATTATACATGTACTATAATATTCTCTAATTTAATACAGATAGTTCTTGTTCTCTATTTTAAATTGTTATATTTTAATTCTCTTCTAACCTTATTATGTATTATGTATCTATGAAAATATGAAATTCTTAAATCCATATATTGAAATAATAGAATCTGGTAAAGGAAACCTATTTTTGTCACCAAAACTAAAATAAATCTAGGGTCGAATATTCTTGGCAGCCTTATATTCATGCCCTGACTTGTGATTATTGAATCAGGATGACGATGATGATTATCATTAATGGTTAACTTTTCAAACAAGGAATATATTTTTAAGTTGTATAATGTTTAATGACATTAACTGGATTGAATGGTTGACATGTTTACCTAATTAGATTCATATGTCCCAAATGCATAGTAAATCAGCAGAAAATAGAGCTTTTCCATAATATACTTGGAATATTTCTGTCTCTGCTTTTGAAATATAAATGCATAATTTTTCTGTAAAAAATACCATGTACTCCAAAACTTTTTGTACATGATGTATTTCCATGTCAGAGTCAAAATAACATGAATTTAATTATTATTACTCTCAAATTGTGCTAAATCATTCATTCATTGACTAATTATGCTTTTAGTCAATACATTATTCAGTATTTTTTCATTAGTAAGACATTTCTTTACTATAAATTAGTACTAATTATAAAATAATTACTTAAGAAAAAAGCCATATCAAACCAAAGAATTAGCAGTTCCTTACTAGCCACTACAATATCATCTATTAAACATACATTAATTTATACTAGTTAAGAATGAGATTTCAATTTAAAACAATTATACTTTGTTTTTGGTGTGGGTTTAAACCTGATTAAAATAATAAGAAAATGTATTCTCACTGTAAAGCTGGTCACTAGCCAATGTTGTTTTATCTGTCTATCTACTTGACATTACAATAAATTGACTCAGGTCACGTACTGGTAGATGAAGCAGTAGGTTATGGTAGAAGTTAGAGACAGAAGAACCAGTGGAGGGATCGAGTCTTCCCACAGATTTTACATGCTCTAAAGAAACAGAAGAACCATGAACACATGTCTCAGCCAGATGGAACAGAATAATTATTATCAAGAGATTTGCAAAACAATTTCACCACTCAAGGAACCCCCAGCATCAAAGAATGAATGTGAGAAAAACAGAAGAGTTGAAGAAAAAGAAAGCTTCCAAAAACATATGATCCTGCAATCCCCCTCCTGGGCATATATCCAGACAAAACTATAATTTAAAAATCTACATGTACCCCTATGTTCATAGCAGCAATACTCACGATAGCCAAGAAGTGGAAGCAACCTAAGTGTCCATCAACAGATGAATGGATAAAGAAGATGTATATGTACACAATGGTATATTACTCAGCCATAAAAAAAGAATGAAATACTGCCATTTGCAGCAGCATGGATGGACCTAGAGATTATCAGACCTAGTGAAATAAATCAGACAAAGACAAATATCATATCACTTATATGTGGTATCTAAAAAAAGATACAAATGAACTTATTTACAAAATGGAAACATATTCACAGAAATAGAAAACAAATTTATGGTTACCAAAGGGGAAAGAAGGGGGGAGGGATAAATTAGGAGTTTGGGATTAACAGATACACACTCTCTATATAAAATAAACAACAAGGATTTACTGTACGGCACAGGGAACTATATTATAACAACCTATAATGAAAAAGAATCTGAAAAAGATATATATGTATGTGTGTATACATATATATACACACACATAACTGAATTACTTTGCTGTACATCTGAAACTAACACAAAACTGTAAATCAAATCTAACTCAGTTTAAAAAAAAAGAAAAAGAAACCTGATGGTTAGTCTTGACACTCCCCACTCTCTCACTAATCAGCAGATCCTGTTGATTTCAATATCTATCAATCTTTCCCTCCAACCATTCCTACTAAAACAAGTACAATTCACTTGCCTACTGCCTGTTTCTTGGAATGAGGCAAAACCTTCATTGATTCCCTGTCAGCTAATCATGAACCCTTAAACCCATTCTCCAAACCTCTGTCTGAAGGATGGAAAATGAAACACTGACTGTCTTTACTGGCTTAAAATACTTCAGGTGCTGCCACAGCTTGAAAAATAATGTCCAGTGTCTCTGGTCCTTCATGTCCTCCTTACTGCCTTATTCTTTAACTTTATTACCCTGCCACCACACTCCACAAATATAGAATTCCATGTAGCTCTCCACAAACATCAAATTGTGCACGTTGTACTCACATGGTTTCTTTTTTCATTTCTTTTCTTCAGCCCTGGACTCATCCATCAAGAGCCCACATATGTATCACATTATTTCTTTAACAGGTTGTAAACTGACCACCATCAAAGAATGCTTCAGACGGGGTTGGGTACTCTCACTGCAATCTAAACATACCTCTATCACAGTATTAAACATGTATATTAAATTATTTCATATATGTGTCTACCACCAAGCTGTACAGGCTTACCTCGGAAATATTGCAGGTGTGTTTCCAGGCCACTGCAATAAAGCAAACAGCCCCAAAAAAGTGAGTCACGTGAATTCTTTGTTTCCCAGTACTTATAAAAGTTATGTTTACACTATACGGCGGTCTATTGTGTTACAGCACTTTGTCTAAGAAGATATGCACACCTTAATTTAAAAATTATTTATTGCCAAAAAGTGCTAACCATCTACCGGGGGAAAAAGGGGAGAGGGATAAATTGGGAGATTGAGATTGACATTTACACACTACTATATATAAAGTAGATAACTAATAAGGACCTACTGCCTGGCACAGGGAACTCTACTCAATACTCTGTAATGGCCCATATGAGAAAAGAATCTGAAAAAGAGTGGATATATGTATACGTATAACTGATTCACCTTGCTGTACACCTGAAACTAATACAACATTGTAAATCATCTATACTCCAATAAAAATTTTAAAAACTGTTAACCATAATCTGACAGTGCAGGGTTGCCACAAACTTTGAATTTGTAAAAAACACAACAATATTGTGAAACTCAGTAAAGCAAAGTGCAATAAATGAGGTCTGCCTATACACACCCAGATGAAAAGCGTCAGTTGTGCCCTATTCCTCTTTTCCTCTTTGTAGCCTTGATATTAGCATGTCACTTCTTATAAGGATTTGATGAACTCACTGAAATCAGGTTTAAGACACAAACATGTGTATGTGCTCACTTGCACATACAGACTTATGCACACATAGATACTCAGGTGAAATAGAGATTACTTAGTTTAAAAGCAGCACATATAAGGAAATGGAAACAGTTTAGTAAATTAAAAGCTGTATATGTGTGAACAGTGAATGCAGCTTGCTCAAAACATGATTTGTGCTTAGGTTGCCTTATTTGGAAAGTATGTGACAGTTTAACTTTCCTTGTCAACACCTAAGGGACTATCTTCAGTTCTCGGTGAAGAGAGAGAAAGAAGGTTATAGAGATTAGTGTTGAAATTGCCCCTTATCATCTATGGCACCAGTCACCTCTCTACCCCTCAGTTTCCTCATTGGTAAAATGAGAAAATTAGCCCTCTAAGAGAGCCCTTCTGTATTTAAGATTCTATAATTCAATAGGTGGACACATGGGGTGGAGAAGAGGAGGGAAACAATGAGAGGAAAATAACAAACTTACATCCCGATTCATTCCACTTGCACCTATCATAACACATACGCGTGATTTTGATTAAAGGAGCTGCATGAATTTTAATGTTTCAAAATATTATACATGAGCCTTTATACTATATTACAGAAATATGTAGTTACAAGGGAATGTGAATACGCTTTACTCTTTTAAAGTCCAATAGGTATTACATGATAACAACGTCCATAAATGTTAATGATCTTAGTTTCATTTTTCTTTTCCCAAGATAAAATAGTTGCATTAAGATAATGTTTGAGCCTGGTAGGGATCTAATTCCTTATGCAGCCATGCTCAGGAAATCAATGCGATAGAGCTAAGGTGTCAGTGGCACATTTATTTGGTCAGTCATGTCATAAAGAAGTGTTAAAATCTTCATATTTTTCTATGGGAAGTTTTGAGTGCCATTAAAAATATGTGCTTGCTCTGATTCAGTGCACTGGTACTTAGTGCATTATTGTGTACTTTGCTGGTGTGCAGTAAATGATTGTTTAGTAGCTGATTCAGTAGCATACTAGTAAAAATGTGCTATGTAGAGCACAATGGTGTAGGCTTAAGAGCATCATCAATGACTAAGAAAATACAGAAAAGCAAGATTTATGATGATAGCGGACAGTGTGATCTCTGCCATGTAGGGGGACTCTAGAGGAACATTCATTAATTTTTCTTTCATATAAAGAGCACATGTCTGTTGAAAAGATGCAGACAGTACAGTATGGAGCCAATAAAAATAGAAATGTCACTCTTCTTTCCATCCCATCTACAGAATTACTTCCCAGATATAACCATTGATGACAGCTTGGTGTATAAGGGTCTAGATATTTTCTATGCCATTGTAATCGGATGTCACACAGAACTTTTCCTGCTGTTCTGGAATTGCTGGAGGCCAAAGCTGAGGGCAAATGTGTGCAAGCTAACAACTGGCATGGTTAATTGATCCTCAGTTTCCCGTCAAGAAAGGGGGGCGGGCTTCCCTGGTGGCGCAGTGGTTGAGAGTCCGCCGCCGATGCAGCGGACACGGGTTCGTGCCCCGGTCCGGGAAGATCCCA
>NW_020172492.1:7674995-7807398 GCF_003031525.2 Neophocaena asiaeorientalis asiaeorientalis
GACTTCCCTGGCGGTCCAGTGGTTAGGACTCCACACTTCCACTGCAGGGGCCCCGGGTTCGAGCTCTGGTCAGGGAACTAAGAGTCTGCATGCCACCCAGCATAGCCAAAGGAAAAAAAAAAAAAAAAAAAGAATGGGAACAATAATAAATTTCCTCCCTAACTCAGATTATTTTTCTTTTAATTGATGAAACATAAGCAGAAATCGTCTATATAAATCACTATACAAACAGGAAATTCTTCTGATTCCTAAAAAATGAAAATGTTTTGACACTACAATGCCAAAAACAGCAAGCAAGAAGCCCTGAAACCTATGAAAACACACCTGATTTAAATGTTAATTACACTGAATATACATTTTGTGATAAAATCAGTGCCTGCTCCATAAAATTCCTGCTCAACTAAAGACTGCTCACTAAATAACAATAGATTTTAACATTTCATAAACTGTCCCTGAAATTACCAAACGACATATTATACAAACATTAAAACTGATTATGATATTTTTTCCTCTCGTTTCAAGAAAATCTATTACATGAACTTCAGAATACAATAATATTCTGTGCATGACCATTGTAGCATGAAAGGCGTACACAAGTACAGAACACAATGAGCCTAAAATGAAAATAGCTGCAGTCAGCTTGTAGAGCTGTAACTTTTAAAAACTTTACATAGTTTATTATGTCTTTGCACTTTTTTAAATACAGGGGAATGTAGGAGATAGAGAAAATCAAAGGGCCAGCAGTTAGTTTTTACTATAAGATAAACTAGGAGATAAAATCCGTACACACACTAATATAAGAAATGTATCTCCATGGTCCTTGCCATGACTGACTGTGTTCCCCCAAATTCATATGCTGAAAGCCTAACCCTTAATGGGATGGTATTAGGAGGTGGGGCCTTTGGGAGGTAATTAGAATTAGAGGAGGTTATAAGGGTCAACACTCACGGATGGCATTAGTGCTCTTCCAAGAATCAGGAGAAAGCTTGCTTCAATGGTTCTGTTCTCCGTCCTGTGAGGATGTAAGAAGTCAGGAGTCCGCAGCCTGGAAAAGGGCCCAGACCAGAACCAGAATGTTCTGGCACCCTGATCTCAGACTTGCAGCCTCCAGAACTGTGGGAAGTAAATTTCTGCCGTTTATAAACTAGCCAGTGTATGGTATTTTGTTATAGCAGCTGGAACAGACTAAGACAGTCCTACAGTAATACATCCCTAACACATCTACATATTTGTATTTATGCATAGTTGCTCCATAGATATTTAGTAACACATCTCTAAATACATAATAAGAATGAATGGAAGAAAGGGATTCTTTCCCTAGTGGCTTTGGACTTCACTAATAATGTTTATTTTTGTTTTTTTTTTAACATTGTTTCTTCAAGCCCAGAATCTCACAGTAGGTTGAAGGATTCTCAGTTTCTGCTCAGACCCTCCTTAATTTGGGGCACTGAGCAAGAAATGGCCTCTCCCGACTTACAGGAATCATTATCATTGGAGAAATTGTTCAGAGCAGAACCGGGTCTATAGGAGCACCCATTTCCCCATCACTTCTTGCTTTGAGCCAGGGCACAGAGAGGAGGAGACCCAGGCCTGCCCTCAGGGAAAGACCCCTCTGGCAGAGAAGTCGGAAGTCTTGGATGTCAGTAATCTCCATCCACTGTAAGCCTAACTGAGATGCAGGTGAATACACAAGGTGCCATGGATCTTCAGGGGAGGACAAAGGGGCAGCTTTCCTAGCAAAGAATGGTGTCTTCAAGACATGGGGGTTTGCTAGAAATTTCATTCCTCATGTCTCAAAACTGCACCAGCTGTAGGAGTCAGGGTGGGAGCTGTATAACATGGTGAAGGTTGAGGCTGAAGGGCTCAGAAAAACCTGGAGCAGCGTATCTGGAAACTTCAGATACGGTTCTGTTTTCCCACAGAAACTTTCTGTGGGAAATATGGAAATAAGAATGGTTGGAACAGGGTGTCGCACAAGCAGCCAAAGAGAATAGGCAGAGGATGAGAGGGTTACAGCCACAGCTGAACTGGATGCCAGGACTGAGGAGTCCAGCCACTTCCTTTGCCTCCAGGGAGCCTGAGGCCCAGAGAGAAGGGATTTGTCTTTTGAGGCTGAAAATGGCAGAAGGGCCAACCAGTGGAGGCCTGTCCCTATCCTCTGAGGACCAGCGAGTGGTCACTGGGTGCTGTTGGACCTGGGAACAGCCTAGGACTAGCTTTGAGGAGAGAGGGAAGAATAAAAGCCAGTGGCAATGTTGCCCTTGACCAGCCCCTGCCACCTCGCTTCTTGTTCCCATTCTCCCACAACGTCCGCCAGGCCCTTCTCACCACCCGCTGCCCCAGGCAGACCTCACACCCGCCCCAGCCTCGCTCAATGGAGTCACCACCCAGGCACAGGAACGAAGGCGGACATAATGCACAGCCTGTGGCTGGTGAGGACATACTTTTGCCCTCGCACTTGTGTTTCTGCAGCAGCCTGGAGTCCATCTCCAGGGACTTCTCCCCACCACCCCATCTTGGTCTGGCCACAGGCAGAGGCAGCCTGTGGACGCAGGTCCAAAAGGGGACAAAGCACCATTTGCAGCAACATGGATGGACTTGGAGAACATTATGCTAAGTGAAATAAGTCAGAGAAAGACAAATACTGTATGATATCGCTTATATGTGGAATCTAAAAAGTACAACAAAATGATGAAGATAACAAAAACAAAGCAGACTCACAATAGAGAACAAGCTAGTGGTTACCAATGGGGAGAGGAAAAGGGGGAGGGGCAATATAGGGGAAGGGCATTAGAGGTACAAACTGTTAGGTATAAAATAAGCTACAAGGACATATTGAACAACATGGGGAATATAGCCAATATTGGATAATAACTATAAATGGAGTATAACCTTTAAAAAGTGTGAATCACGTTATATACCCGTAACTTATATAATATTGTACAGCAACTATACATCAATTTTTAAAAAAGGGGGGGAACAAAGCAGAAGCAATGGCCCGCAGGTCCCAGGCACGGGGCTCTGGGTGGTCGGGGCCCCATGGCACCCCCTGCCTGCCACAGTTGTCCCCACGGGGGCAGCCCCGCCTGTGCCCCCATCTGACCAGCTCCCACCTGCAGTAAGCACTGTCCACCAGCTATCTGAACTGTATTTTTACTGAACTGAATGTTCAAAATACCAAAACCATATTCAGCACTACATTGTGTTTTCATAGATTTTAGTTTTATAAATATGAATATCTGTTTAAATTTCCCAAACTGCCATTTGAAGTGGAATCAAATATTCTTAACCTATGTGAGAAACTGAAAATTTTATTACTCATCAATAACCAAAACTGACAGGGATGATGCATAAAATAGACTCAAAATACTTCTAAAAGAATGTCTTTTTCCAGATAGTATTACTCTGTGAAACTGACCTGGAACTCTGATCTCTATAATCTGTCGATTTTTTTTTTTTTTTTTGCTGTACGCGGGCCTCTCACTGTTGTGGCCTCTCCCGTTGCGGAGCACAGGCTCCGGATGCGCAGGCTCAGCGGCCATGGCTCACGGGCCCAGCCGCTCCGCGGCATGTGGGATCTTCCCGGACCGGGGCACGAACCCGCGTCCCCTGCATCGGCAGGCGGACTCTCAACCACTGTGCCACCAGGGAAGCCCAATCTGTCTAGTTTTTAAAGACATTAATGCTTAGTCTTTAGACTGGGAAAAAAAAAAAAAAAGGCATCATGAATGATAATTCCAGAATCAGCCTGTGACCCATTACACCTCAGTGGATTTGGTGGCCTGATCTTTTCTCATTCTAGTGTAACCCCAGCATCCCTGGTTCTTAATTCTTTAAACTTTAATTAAAAAACAGCAGGAAAAGCCAAGAAGATAAAGCAGATGAAAATCCCTTTATAGCCTGTAGTACAGCGAATAGCAGTTTGAGGGGATGAGGAAAATTTTGTTCAAATATGAATATGATCCATGAAAATTTATTTCTTGTGCACTACCATTTCACAGAGGAAACCCCTATCAATCTTTTGTCTTGTTGCACCAGAAATACCAGAATCGAGCTATCTGAAAAGTCTGTGTATCAGATATACAGGGTTCTTTTACCTAGCTCATTTTCTCCCCTTCGGCAAGTATTATTTAAGCTTGTTGTTGAATTCACTGTGGTATCAGATTCATACTCTTGCAATGCCGTCTGCACTGAATGATGCGGCCATTTCAGTAATGTAGCAAACAGGAGAAGTTAGCTGTAGGTTTGTTGAAGGGCAAATTAGCCTTCCTGCAATCTTCTATGCTATGGAAGTGATCTGGGTACAGCATAATTATAGCCTGAATTGGGATCCAGAGTTAATATAAATGAGACTAGTGCCTCGCCTGGTGCCCTGCACATAAGATGCATTCAATAAATGTTTTCTCCGTAAATAAATGAGTATGCAAACGAGGAAAGTATTTGGGGAGGTAGAAAATAAATTAACATAATGACTTTTTTGTACTGGAAGTATTTATGGAAAATAATCTGAATAAAAATTCTTTAATACTTTCCACCTTTTCCACTGATCCATTTAGTGTGTTATAAGCTTGATTTCTTTATTTGAGATAGAAAAATTAATCATGGAGGTTTACTTATTCGATTAGATTCACTGATTTTCCTGAGCTGAGTGCAGTTACAGGCTATCACAAAAAGGCTGGGTGATAGTATCTTGCAGTGAGAATTATAAGTAGAACAAAGTGCTCCCTGAAAGCCTGCAAGTGAGAGGCAGAAGAAAAAGCAAGGGTCAAATAATAAATCACAGAGGAATAAATGTCTTTGCCCGGGATATGCAGTCAGCTCTTCCTAGCAGGAAATGAAACATCTCCCTTCTATATTTTCTTTTCCTAATGTTGGTGGCGTTATCATTCTTCCCATGATTCCATCGTAAGACTCAAGCCCATTGTATGGCCTCCATGAAAAGCTCTCTGACTGCTTCAGTTTTTCTCCCCCAGAAATTTTGGCTGAAATTTATTTCTTGTGCACTTGTGTGGGAGTGGACAACAGGAATGACTGCTCGAAGAAAGGACAGTGAAGCCGAGACCTGAGGTTTAAGTCAAAGTTTTCCCTGTTAAGGGGGCCTGAAGGAGAGTGATCATTCCAGGCAGAGAGAACACAAATTCAAATGCAGAGTAAGGCCTGTTTGGGGCCATGGGAAATGAGGAAGGGTTGACACCCTGCAAAGTGTGAGTGGCAGGGAAGTGTCTGATATGATCAGCTTTTTACGAGGCAGCTTTATCGTGGTTAATAATAAAAATGGAGGTAGATATAAAATGGGGGATTCTCTTTCTACGAAGATTCCCGCACCCTCTGGGAAGGACCTCATACAAAGGGTAAGCCAGTAGAAAGGGTGTTTCTCCCATGTGATGACTCTGCCCTGTAGCCAGTGTTGGCAGCTCCAAGAGCAGCATTACACCCAAACAGACAGACTGAAGGCTTTCCTGGGATTTCTCAAGCCAATACGTGCTGAGCATTTCCTGCCCAGTGGTTTGAACTTCTAAGTCCATGAGACATAACAGCTCTGTGTTCTTCTCATAGAACAGAAGATAATCTGAAGTAAGAGAGAAGCAGGGGTGAGAAGTAAAGTAAGTCCTGGAAATCTCTCTCCCCATAAGCAAATACCCAAGAGTAACAGTGGATATGTATGATACTCCAGGTTTAACAAGCCAGGCCTTGCTGGTTCCTTGTTTAAATATGAACATAAACAAAACATTCCTTTGTGTGTTTGGTACATTAATAATAATAAATGTTCCCCCTTTAAAAATTTTTACTAAAAATCCATGATGCTTTAGTTCTGCCATGACTTCCACACCTCTCTTTCCTTTTTGTCCGAAAGTCAGATGAACTCAAACCACTCATCACGGAAGAAATAAAGAATCAAGTAACACTGTTTTCAGTGTTTTACATTTACTGGTACTCTCTTTGTGCTTCCTTTCTGCCTAGAGTGACTCTGAGGAAAGTAACAAGCTTAGGTAGGAGTTAACACCTTCTGTCAGATAGATTTCTCAATGCCCCTTAACTGATACTGCGAAGAAAACTGTAGAGTCCCCAGGCATAAAGCCAGCTCTGCCTGAATTCTTCCTAGATTATTTTACTTAAAGACATTCTCTCTTTGGATCTCCCTCTGTTTACCCAAATTTCTTTAGGCTTAGGGCACGAATTAAAGAAAGCTTTCCCATGATGTATTGTAGTAGGCTGAATAATGACTCCCAAAGCTATCAGGTCCTAATACCTGGAACTTGAGGATGTTACCTTACTTTAAAAAGTATCATTTCAAGTAAAATCGATAGCTACGGGGAAGCAGCCACACAGCACAGGGAGATCAGCTCAGTGCTTTGTGACCACCTAGAAGGGTGGGATAGGGAGGGTGGGAGGGAGGGAGATGCAAGAGGGAAGAGATATGGGGATATATAGATATATGTATAGCTGATTCACTTTGTTATAAAGCAGAAACTAACACACCATTGTAAAGCAATTATACTCCAATAAATGTTTAAAAAAAGTATCATTAAAAAAAAAAGTATCATTTCAAGAAGCAGACCTAGAGAATTGACTTAAGGACACAGGGAGGGGAAAGGGTAAGCTGGGATGAAGTGAGAGAGTGGCATGGACATATATACACTACCAAATATAAAATAGATAGCTAGTGGGAAGCAGCCGCATAGCACAGGAAGATCAGCTCCAGCTCTGTGCTTTGTGTCCACCTAGAGGAGTGGGATAGGGAGGGAGGGAGGGAGGGAGACGCAAGAGGGAGGAGATATGGGGATATATGTATATGCATAACTGATTCGCTTTGTTATACAGCAGAAACTAACACACCATCGTAAAGCAGTTATACTCCAATAAAGATGTAAAAAAAAATAAGTATCATTTCAGATGTGATTAAGTTCTCAGTCTTGAGATGGGAAGATTATCTTGGATTATCCGGGTGGACCCTAAATGCTATCGCAAGTGTGCTTATAAGAGCGAGGCAGAGGGAGATTTGACACATATACAAATGAGAAAGTGATATAAAGATGGAGCATACAAAGATTTGAAGGTGCTGGACTTGAAGACTAAGTGATAGGTCCACAAGTCAAGGAATGCCGGCAGCCACGAGAGGCTGGAACAGACAGGGCAGGATTCTCTCCTAGCACCTCCAAAGGAAGCACAGCCCTGCCAACATCTTGATTTTGACCCAATGGTACTGACTTTGGCCATCTAGCCTCCAGAGCTGTGAGAGAGTAAGTTTCTTCTAAGCCACCAGGATCGTGGTATTTTGTTACAGCAGCTACAAAAATCTAACACACATGAGACAAAATCTGCCTTTCTTGTATTTCTCTTTTCTCTTTGCCTGTCATTTGTATTTAATTGGCTCTTCAACCTTCCACACATATTCATGTAAACTTTATTTTAGTTTCAAGCAGTCTCTATTTCAAATCCAGCTCTGGACTCTGTTAAACCCACATTATGGAGAAACAAAGAAAAAAGAAAGAAAAAGAAAGAAAGAACAAATAAAGAAAGAAAGAAAAGAAAAGAAAAAGAAAGAAAGAAAGAAAGAAAAAAAAGAAAGAAAGAGGGAGGGAAGGAGAAAGAAAAATGAAGAGCATATCTTATCAAGAACTTGTCATCCACATTAGAAACAATAAATTGATATGTCATTTCTAGAAATAAAGTGATTTTTTTCTATTTTCTTAAATTTTTAGGTTATTTATAGGAAACAAGAGTTAGGTCTTATTTATAGGAAACAAGAGTTAGGTCTTCTATAGGAGGAAAATTATTTGTTCCCAAGCTTTCAGTTATTATTTTATAATGTATGACTTTCCCTCAGGGGACTTGGATTTGTGCTCATATATTGTGACAGCCAGGTTGCCAAGGATGGTAGCCAGCCATGTGGCAGGGTCAGTGATGTTTGCCAAATATTTCTCCTCTCCAACCCCCCACACACATTTCCTGGCACGGTTTCAGTTAAGCAGGCCCATGTTACTAGTTCTGGCCGATGAAATATGAACAGAAGTGACACGTACCAATTCTTGCCGGAGGAGGTAAACTTTCCAAGGTTTATTCCACAGGGGCTCCCCTTTTCTGAAGCAGTGACAAAGACTGTCTGTGGCACAACGTGCAGTTGCTACATGGTGTCTGGATCAGCCTGTGTGTGGGTCCTGCTGATGCAGGTGGGACCTGTATGGTGAGAGAGAATAAATTTGTGTTACGTTAAACCACTGACATATTGTGGTGTTTATTGGAGCATTTCCTAGCCTATTTATGACAAATGAAGGATGTTTCTTCCTTGCTCCTAAGTTTCTGAGAGTATTAGTGTTCAATCAAGAACTGGTAAAAATTTGAACTTAATTATGATTTCTTAGTAACTTTACCTGGAAAGATATTCGGATTCAGAAGAAAACACTGTATTAGCCCAACTTGAAAATTAGCACAATCTGGGATGAGAAATAATTACTTTTTAAGAATGGAAGTGCATAATTTCTGTGCAAGAGTATACAATTCTTTATAAACACATTTTAGTTATGACTGCAAAACACATGCTTGTCATTGTCTTTTTTTTCTTTCCACAAATTTAGGCTATTAACGTCTTACCAAAAGCAATAGCTAGAAAATGTCATTTTTATGGAACTATATTATAATATAGTATTTTCCCTTTAAGCAACTACTTTGATAAAATTTCATAAATTTTAAGAATTTTATTTTCTCGGGTATAGAAAGCATTATAAGTTTGATGAAATGTGTTAAAATATTTGAATTATGAGATTATGAAATAAATGGCATGCCTTGAATAAAGGCATACATGATCACCATTAGTAATATATGTTTTGAAACAATTTCTATGTCAAGATATTTTAGAGACAGAAATAGCTAATATAATGGAAATATATGATCAATGAACTTAGATAAAACAATAATTGGTTCAGAAATCTTCACTTATTGAATTGAGAAGTTGACTTTTGATCTGAAAAAAAAAAAAGGCATTCACTAGCTTGTCATGCCTTCTGAAAAACAGATAATCTGTAATTTCTTGTTCCAGGAATTCCTCATTAGAGATGTTCTCATCAGAGTATTTCACCAGATGTGAAAGCTCAGAGAATTCTCCAGAGAGGTTTATCACAATCAAACCTACAGCCACCTGGAGAAATGTGTCGTTATTCAAGTATTTAATAGTAAATATAAAATGCACACGACTGACACAGAAAATAACAAGCCGAGATCCCTCAGGAACTTGACGACAGGGATATCTGCTGGAATAGGAAAACTTAATGATCCATGGAAATAAAACAATAATCAAATTTGTAGATACAGGAAGTTACAATTATAGCAGAGGTACTTAAAAGACTATGGTACTGTAGAGAAAGGTCAACTGTGTAGATAAGCAGGTAAAATCATTATTTTACAACTGATGAGAAGTCTTACCTTTTCTTCTCCGAAAACTGTATCTATCTAAAACTTATTTCTATGAAAATCTGACTGGAATCCTGATCTATGAGCTCTTTTGAGATTCATTTGCACCAATTTCCCATCAGGTGTATTACAATACATATATTTAATAGTATCTCAAAGTTGACATTTATTTATTTACCATGATACTTAATTTATTCAAGGACCAAAATGAAAACTCATAGGAGGTACTGAATGATAAAATAGCTTATGCAAATGGCACAAATTGAGATGAGAACAAGGTATACCCTTGATTCTCTTTGTCTTGTAGTTAAAATTAACAACTCTAAAGTCATTTAGTAAAACACATTTCCAGCTCAACAAAATTCATACATAATTTTCATTTTCATATGAAGCATCTTATATTCAGTCAGTTTAATTATCTACAACCCTTGAATGGCATTTTTTAATCCTTTGTGGTTCACTGAAAAACTCCATAAAATCTAACTAAGTGGTGTGTTCATTAAAATGTCAGAAATATTTTTGAGTCCAAATAGCACAGCATATTTTTCCTAAGTGCAGTAATGAAAACTATATCTAAAACTTATTTCTATGAAAATCTGACTGGAATCCTGATCTATGAGCTCTTTTGAGATTCATTTGCACCAATTTCCCATCAGGTGTATTACAATACATATATTTAATAGTATCTCAAAGTTGACATTTATTTATTTACCATGATACTTAATTTATTCAAGGACCAAAATGAAAACTCATAGGAGGTACTGAATGATAAAATAGCTTATGCAAATGGCACAAATTGAGATGAGAACAAGGTATACCCTTGATTCTCTTTGTCTTGTAGTTAAAATTAACAACTCTAAAGTCATTTAGTAAAACACATTTCCAGCTCAACAAAATTCATACATAATTTTCATTTTCATATGAAGCATCTTATATTCAGTCAGTTTAATTATCTACAACCCTTGAATGGCATTTTTTAATCCTTTGTGGTTCACTGAAAAACTCCATAAAATCTAACTAAGTGGTGTGTTCATTAAAATGTCAGAAATATTTTTGAGTCCAAATAGCACAGCATATTTTTCCTAAGTGCAGTAATAATACAATAACTGTGCCAGGAGAGTGTAATCAACAACCATTTAAAAGAACAATTGTCTTAAATTATTCAGGAGTTTATGCATAGTATCTTAATTAAGAAACAAAATTATTTTTAAGGTCATCCATAGGAAAGAAAAAAGAAGAAAATGAATATAAACTTAATGAAAAATACAAGTTTGCATAGCTTATTTAATATGTTTTACACATAACATAGCTGCAATTGTTTTGACAGGGTACTTCAAGTTCCATTAACATTGACAGAATATTATAGTTTGTACAGAATTTCAAAAAGTATAGCAGTGATTGTATTCTACTTGGATCTTGACACTAGCGGCTGGGAACAGGGAAGTTGAGAGCCCTGTTGTGTAGCCATACTCTGTTAATCTGTTTTAACTAGTAACAGAGGTATAACTAAGTCTTTGGGTGACAGTCATATACCTTTTTTTTTTTTTTAGTCATATACCTTTTTATTCCTAAGCCCTGCTCAAGTTTTGTGGCAGGAGCTTTAAGAACCATTCTCAACACTGGTGCATGAGTTATTTAGTTGACTAGGCTTCCTTAGCAGCAACTGGTGTGGGTTTCTACAGGGGTAGATATTATTTGTCAATACATGAACATCTTGTGAGAAGGCTGTCCCTCCTGCCTCTGCTTGCAAAAGGGAAGCTGGGTTATTTGCCTATCTGTTGGCCCTGCCATAGGTGCTTGTCTGTCTTCGGGAGACCTTCCTTTCCCCTAAGTAAATACCTGTCTCTCAGTCTACCTTAGATAGCTGGATTTTGAAAGGACTACAGTAAATTTAGAGGCACCGCAGTTTTCCATAAATGGACTGAATACTACAATGAAAAGAGGGATTATCAAAGTGGACATTTTTTAAAAGGAAAATTCAACTATATATTGTTCATTAGAAACACTTTAAAGACACTACCGAGTTCAAAACAGAAGGGTTTCAGAAGATAAAGGATACAAACGCCAAGAACAAGAAAATGATTTGGCTATATTAAGGTAGACTTCAAAGTAAAGAAATAAAGAGGGACATTTTACAATGACAAAAGCATCAATCTATCAAGAAGATACAATTCAAAATGCTTATTTCCTCTCAGAACAGAGCTTTAAGTGCATTAAGTAAAAGCTGACAGAATTCAGGAAGAGACAAATCAATAAACAAGGTTGAAGATTTTAATACTCCTCTCAGTGACTGATAGAACAAATCAAGGAAAAACCAACAACAAATATATAGGACATTTGAAAACCACAGCCAATTAACTTGACCTAATTGACATTTATAGAAAACTACATCCACCAATCAAAAAATACACTTTTTTTCCTACTGCACAGAGATGTTCCCTAAGATAGATTATATGCCATGCGGTAACTATGTCTCAATGTATTTCAGAGGACTGAAATCACATGGAACATGTTCACTGGCAAAATGATATTAGAAGTATGACATTAAGATATCTAGCAGAAAAAAATAAGTAAAAACATCTCAAAAGAACCCATTAGTCTAAGAAAAGTCAAAAGGAAAAAAATATATATGTTAAAAGAATAATTAAAATTTATCATATAACATTTGGGAGTTGTAGCTAAAGTTTAAAGGTTAGAGAGGAAGAGATCTATAAAATCAATGATCTAAGCTTTTTACTTTAAGAAGTTAGAATAAGAAGAACAAATCAAATGTAGAGTGCCAAGACTAGAGGATGCTTTTACGGGGAAAATACTTTTTTTTTTTGCGGTACGCGGGCCTCTCGCTGCTGTGGCCAGTCCCGCTGCGGAGCACAGGCTCCGGATGCGCAGGCTCAGCGGCCATGGCTCATGGGTCCAGCCACCCTGCGGCATGCGGGATCCCCCCGGACCGGGGCACGAACCCGCGTCCCCTGCATCGGCAGGCGGACTCTCAACCACTGCGCCACTAGGGAAGCCTTGGGGAAAATACTTTAATTGCTACCTCAGACAGACTATATTGTCTGTTCAAAACAGTAATAAAAATGTCTTGTGGCATGTAAGACAAAACAAGAACTAAAATTCATAACAGTAATAACAAAGGGCAAGAATAGTTAAATAGAATTAAAGTTTTCTCAGGTCCTGACACAGTCAGGAAATTTGTACAAGTTATAATTTGCATTAGACTAAAATAAGCCTAGTGTGCAGGTAGTGATATTTAGGGTAAACTAACACATTCAATAGTGCACAATAGTATCTGTAGGTATAAAAAGCAAGTTAATAAAGAGGAAAATGGAATGTTAGAAATGGTACATATTCCGAAAGGATGTAAGAAAGAAGAGACAAAAGAACTTAAAACATGAGGGTCTCATAGAAAGCAAATAGTATAATGGTAGTTATGAATCCAGTTTATTGATAATCACATTAGATATAATTAGACTAATTTTTCAAAGTAAAAATCTAGAATTGTAGCAATAGATCATTTTACAACCTCACCATATATATTATTTAGAAGAATCCCCTAAAACATTAGGAAACGGAAAGACTAACAGTGAAAGTGTGAAGTTATACCATGTAAATCTCAACTTCTATTGTTATACTAATATCAAACAAAGCCAATTTAAGTCAAGAGTTGTTACTAGAGATTAATGTGGACATTTCTTAGTGATAAAGGTATCAATTCTCAAGAAAGACATAACAATATTGCATCCAAAGATATCACATAACCTCAAAAATATAAAACAGTATAGTGATATTTGTTTCAAGATGACCTGTGTTAAAGCACCTAACAATGTGTGAGAAAGTGGGTACTCACACCAAATCAGAAAATAAGAATTTAGAAGAACTAGGATATACCTCCTATACTGCAAACAGCTAGCTGTTAAGACTTCCATCTCTCAACTTCCTCAACCAAAAATTGAGTGATCGGTCCTCATATAGCACTCACATTTTGTAATTGTAAAGAAGGAAAAGTAATGATAATGTTACAATGTATTAATAGAAAGAAACTTTTGATATCTAAAGAGCAACTACCTCAAAAACCCAACCTCACAAACACTGGAGCAATGAGGAGACATGCTCATTTCTACACACCCACCAACTTCTAGGTGTAGGAACAGTGAAAAGCTAGAATTTGTAGAGCCAAGTCACGTTGGCTCTTTTATATATCATGGCCCTCCAATGTATTATTCCAACTCTTCAGCTGAAAACACTGAAGCTCAGAGAAATTGCCTTATTTCCCCAAGTTGGGTAGATACCAGAGCTTCTGAATTCTCCATGCCTGAAGTAAATTGTCTCAAAGTTTAATCCACACTTCTGAAACACTTAATGAATCAATTAACTGGTTAGAATGATTCCTAATTTTGTTTCACAGAGAAAGAGGATTTTAGAGTCTGAAAGTGCATCGTATAATGTGTCTACCCAATCTCACTTTATAGATGTTGACATTGATGGACTGGCTTAACACTGTTGCTAATAAATATCTGTTGACTGCATAAACGCAGCCAAGTTGAATAACACTGCTCAGAGAGTTCAAAATTTGCCACCAATTAGCTATGTGATTTCTGACTTCAATTTCTCTAATTATAATTAGTTCAAATGTACTAGCTTCAAATACTAGTTTCCAATGCCTGGGGTGTTATAAATCGAAGTGACTTGCCCATGGTTGCATATCCATCTGGAGATAAGAGCTGGCACTGGAACCTTCTACTGAAATGAGTTTTCTTATGAAACAATTCTCTTTTAGACCAACTGCATTTTTAAATTGCAGACTCTGTGCTTAAGGGATTCATTTTGTACCACTGGTTACTATTGATTTGTCAAATGAGTTTCAATAACGAGAGCCTGCAGTGCCATCTTTAGATGGAATGCTGCATATAGTACTCTAACTGGCACATAATGAATAATAGAAGCCTGTATTTACTCTACACTTACTATCTGCCAGGCAATAATGTAAGTGCTTCACGTTAACGCACTGAATGCACATCAGTGAGGAAGGTCCTATTAGTACCTCCATTAAAGACTGAAAAACACATATGCGTAAACATGCATACACACACACACACACACACACACACACACTCAGTAACTTGTCCAAGTTATCTGATTTATACAGTAGTTCCCCCTTATCCACAGGACTTCCAAGATCCCTAATGGACGCCTGTGGAGAGTACCAAACCCTCTATAGACTGTGTTTTTTCCTATATATACATACTTATGACAGAGCTTAATTTATAAATGAGGCATAGTAAGAGATTAACAATAACTAATAATAAAATGGAACAATTATAACAATATACTGTAATAAAAGTTATGTGAATGTGGTCTCCCTCCCTTTCTCTCAAAATATCTTATTGTACGGTACTCATCCTTCTTCTTGTGATGATGTGAAATGATAAAGTGCCTAGGCAATGAGATGGAGTGAGGTGAATGACTGCATATTGCGATGTAACGTTAGGCTACTACTGACCTTCTGATAAGATGTCAGAAGAAGGATTATCTGCTTTAGATGATCCTGGGTCATCAAGCCATGACCATGTGGATGGCTGGATGGCAGGAACAATTATGTCCATCACTGGGGATCCCAGGCAGGACAGAGTGGGAGGGTGTGAGATTTCATCACCCTACTCAGTACGCGGCAAAATTTTAAAGTTATGAATTGTTTATTTCTGGAAACTTCCATTTAATATTTTTGAACCACGGTTGACCACAGGTAACTAAAACACTGGAAAGCAAAACCACAGATAAGAGGGGAGGGACTGCTGTATAGCTAGTAAATGGCAAGGTGAGAATTCCTCTAGCTGGGTCATCAAACCATGTGGATGGCTGGAT
Source organism: Neophocaena asiaeorientalis asiaeorientalis (assembly GCF_003031525.2). Taxonomy (NCBI): domain Eukaryota; kingdom Metazoa; phylum Chordata; class Mammalia; order Artiodactyla; family Phocoenidae; genus Neophocaena; species Neophocaena asiaeorientalis. The sequence goes on from NW_020172492.1 coordinate 7,690,269, forward strand.
GGCAGGAACAATTATGTCCATCACTGGGGATCCCAGGCAGGACAGAGTGGGAGGGTGTGAGATTTCATCACCCTACTCAGTACGCGGCAAAATTTTAAAGTTATGAATTGTTTATTTCTGGAAACTTCCATTTAATATTTTTGAACCACGGTTGACCACAGGTAACTAAAACACTGGAAAGCAAAACCACAGATAAGAGGGGAGGGACTGCTGTATAGCTAGTAAATGGCAAGGTGAGAATTCCTCTTCTCCTACATTTAGTGGTTTGTTTTAGATCAGGTTAAAAGTATAGCTGCTTTCCTCAGCCGGAAAGAAAATACAGTTCATATTAGGAAAGTTTTAAACATACAGGATTTTACGTACATTGAACAGCTAAAAAACTACCATCCTACATATGTCAGACTGAAGGGAGTCCTAAATGCAGGGTTTAGATCGGTAATAGCAACTGAGAGTTTAAAATATTTCTGCTGTACTTATAATTGCAAATAGATGCAGGGAAGAAACAAATATAGATTCACATCAAACTATTTTTTCTTCTCCCCACCCCCAAAATAGAGAAAACATTGTTCAAGAATGAGAAGAAATGAAGCTTTTAGTTTTGATGAAATCAAATGTAATGCATTGTTTTAACCAGCCACTAAAGCAGTGATTCTTTCCTCTACTGCACCTGACATTCTTTTCAAAATATCATCAAATGCTGACATGCCATCATTTGACAGAGATTGCTTGTCAAAAACGAAATATATTCTTAGTGTCTTTCACTAATAACAGTCCTCACAGCTGTGAGAACAAGGAACAACACCCCACCCCTGTCCTCCTTTGTTATCTGTCCTTTTCTGAAATGTCAACTTGCAGAAATCTTTAACATATAGAGGATGATTTATCTAACTATAAACACGACTGAATTCATAAAATGGCCCTGCCCCCTGAAAGGGCAGTAAGTTAAGAATGAGACGTGGAGTACATGGTGCTGGTACAAGTCTGTTTACATTTTCAAAAGCCCACTAGCTAGCCAGTTTTTAGTTTGCAATATTTTCGTTTGCAGAGGACTTTGCACAGTTCACTTTGAAACAAACCATTAAATCATATGGGGTTTATTGCATAAATAATGAATGAAGAGAGAAAAATGGATCACTTAATTTTCTTTAAAAAGGAATGGACTCTGGATTAATCTTAGAAAGTTCTTTGGGGAGCAAAATTCATTATTTTGCCATGTAATGTTCAGAGTCTTTCTATTTATGATTTTACAAAGAACCCATAGTGCAATTTTATAACCTGCATGCATCTGTGTGCATTTATATTTAAAATGTAATTAAATAAATTTAACAAAATCAACAACATATACTATAAGAACATGGAACATTTTTTTAACATCTTTATTAGCTTTACATTGTTGTGTTAGTTTCTGCGGTATAACAAAGTGAACCAGCTATACGTATACATATATCCCCATATCCCTTCCCTCTTGTGTCTCTCTCCCACCCTCCCTATCCCACAACTCTAGGTGGTCACAAAGCACTGAGCTGATCTCCCTGTGTTATGCAGCTGCTTCCCACTAGCAATCTATTTTACATTTGGGAGTGTAAATATGTCCATGCCACTCTCTCACTGCATCCCAGCTTACCCTTCCCCATCTCTTTGTCCAAAAGTCCATTCTCTATGTCTGTGTCTTTATTCCTGTCCTGCCCCTAGGTTCTTGAGAACCATTTGTTTTTTGCAGATTCCATATATATGTGTTAGCATATGGTATTTGTTTTTCTCTTTCTGACTTACTTCACTCTGTATGACAGGCTCTAGGTCCACCCACCTCACTACAAATAACTCAATTTCGTTTCTTTTTATGGCTGAGTAATATTCTATTGTATATATATGCCACATCTTCTTTATCCATTCATCTGTCGATGGACACTTAGGTTGCTTCAATGTCCTGGCTATTGTAAACAGTGCTGTAATGAACATTGTGGCACATGACACTTTTTGAATTATGGTTTTCTCGGGGTATATGACCAGTAGTGGGATTGCTGGGTCATATGGCAGTTCTATTGTTGGTTTTTTAAGGAACCTCCATACTGTTCTCCATAGTGGCTGTATCAATTTACATTTCCACCAACAGTGCAAGAGGGTTCCCTTTTCTCCACACCCACTCCAGCATTTATTGTTTGTAGATTTTTTGATGATATCCATTCTGACCAGTGTGAGGTGATAACTCATTGTAGTTTTGATTTGCAATTCTCTAATGATTAGTGATGTAGAGCATCCTTTCATGTGTTTGTTGGCAATGTGTATATCTTCTTTGAAGAAATGTCTACTTAGGTTTTCTGCCCATTTTTGGAATGGGTTGTTTGTTTTTTGATATTGAGCTGCTTCTATATTTTGGAGATTAATCCTTTGTCAGTTGTTTCAGTGGCCAATATTTTCTCCCATTTTAAGGGTTGTCTTTTAGTCTTGTTTATGGTTTCCTTTGCTGTGGAAAAGCTTTTAAGTTTCATTAGGTCCCATTGGTTGATTTTTGTTTTTATTTCCATTACTCTAGGAGGTGGGTCAAAAAGGATCTTGCTGTGATTTATGTCATAGAGTATTCTGCCTATGTTTTCCTCTAAGAGTTTTATAGTCTCTGGCCTATGTTCAGGTCTTTCATCCATTTTGAGTTTATTTTTGTGTATAGTGTTAGGTAGTGTTCTCATTTCATTCTTTTACATGCAGCTGTCCAGTTTTCCCAGCACCACTTATTGAAGAGTCTGTCTTTTCTCCATTGTATATTCTTGCTTCCTTTATCAAAGATAAGGTAAACATATGTGTGTGGGCTTATCTCTGGGCTTTCTATCCTGTTCCATTGATCTATATTTCTGTTTCTGTGACAGTTCCATACTGTCTTGATTACTGTAGCTTTGTGATATAGTCTGAAGTTAGGGAGTCTGATTCCTCCAGTTCCCTTTTTCTTTCTCAAGATTGCTTTGGCTATTCGGGGTCTCTTGTGTTTCCACACAAATTGTGAAATTTTTTGTTCTAGTTCTGTGAAAAATGCCAGTGGTAGTTTGATAGGGATTGCAATAAATCTGTAGATCGCTTTCGGTAGTATAGTCATTTTCACAATCTTGATTCTTCCAAACCAAGAATATGGTACATCTCTCCAACTGTTTGTATCATCTTTAATTTCTTTCATCAGTGTCTTATAATTTTCTGCATACAGGCCTTTTGTCTCCTTAGGTAGGTTTATTCCGAGGTATTTTATTCTTTTTGTTGCAGTGGTAAATGGGAGTGCTTCCTTAATTTCTCTTTCAGAGTATTCTTCATTAGTATAGAGGAATGCAAGAGATTTCTGTGCATTAATTTTGTATCCTGCTACTTTAACAAATTCATTGATTAGCTCTAGTAGTTTTCTGGTAGTGTCTTAAGGATTCTCTATGTATAGTATCATGTCATCTGCAAATAGTGACAGTTTTACTTCTTTTCCAGTTTGGATTCCTTTTCTTTCTTTTCCATCTCTGATTGCTGTGGCTAAAACTTCCAAAACTATGTTGAATAATAGTGGTGAGAGTGGGCAACCTTGTCTTCTTCCTGATCTTAGTGGAAATGGTTTCAGTTTTTCAACATTGAAAATGATGTTGGCTGTGGGTTTGTCATATATGGCCTTTATTATGTTGAGGTAATTTCCCTCTATCCCTACTTTCTGGAGAGTTTTTATCATAAATGGGTGTTCAATTTTGTCCAAAGATTTTTCTGCATCTATTGAGATTATCAGATTGTTTTATACTTCAGTTTGTTAATATGGTATATCACATTGATTGATTTGTGTATATTGCAGAATTCTTGCATCCCTGGGATAAACTGCACTTGATCATGGTGTATGATCCCTTTAATGTGCTGCTGGATTCTGTTTGCTAGTATTTGGTTGAGGATTTTCACATCTGTGTTCATCAGTGATATTGGCCTGTAGTTTTCTTTTTTTGTGACACCTTTTTCTGGTTTTGGTATCGGGGTGATGGTGGCCTCGTAGGATGAGTTTTGGAGTGTTTCCTTTCTGCTATATTTTGTAAGAGTTTGAGAAGGATAGGTGTTAGTTCTTCTCTAAATGTTTGATAGAATTCACCTGTGAATCTATCTGGTCCTGGGCTTTTGTTTGTTGAAAAATGTTTAATCACAGTTTCAATTTCATTGCTTGTAATTTGTCTGTTTATATTTTCTATTTCTTCCTGTTCAGTCTCGAAAGTTGTGCTTTTCTAAGAATTTGTGCATTTCTTCCAGGTTGTCCATTTTATTGGCATATAGTTGCTTGGAGTAATCTCTCACGATCCTTACATTGATTGATTTGTGTATATTGCAGAATTCTTGCATCCCTGGGATAAACTGCACTTGATCATGGTGTATGATCCCTTTAATGTGCTGCTGGATTCTGTTTGCTAGTATTTGGTTGAGGATTTTCACATCTGTGTTCATCAGTGATATTGGCCTGTAGTTTTCTTTTTTTGTGACACCTTTTTCTGGTTTTGGTATCGGGGTGATGGTGGCCTCGTAGGATGAGTTTTGGAGTGTTTCCTTTCTGCTATATTTTGTAAGAGTTTGAGAAGGATAGGTGTTAGTTCTTCTCTAAATGTTTGATAGAATTCACCTGTGAATCTATCTGGTCCTGGGCTTTTGTTTGTTGAAAAATGTTTAATCACAGTTTCAATTTCATTGCTTGTAATTTGTCTGTTTATATTTTCTATTTCTTCCTGTTCAGTCTCGAAAGTTGTGCTTTTCTAAGAATTTGTGCATTTCTTCCAGGTTGTCCATTTTATTGGCATATAGTTGCTTGGAGTAATCTCTCACGATCCTTTGTATTTCTGCAGGGTCAGTTGTTACTTCTCCTTTTTCATTGCTAATTCTGTTGATTTGCGTCTTCTCCCTAGTTTTCTTGATGAGTCTGGCTAATGGTTTGTCAATTTTGTTTATCTTCTCAAAGAACCACCTTTTAGTTTTATTGATCTTTGTTATTGTTTCCTTCATTTCTTTTTCATTTATTTCTTATCTGATCTTTATGATTTCTTTCCCTCTGCTAACTGTGGATTTTTTTGGGTCTTCTTTCTCTAATTGCTTTAGGTGTAAGGTTAGGTTATCTGAGATATTTCCTGCTCCTTGAAGTAGGATTGTATTGCTATAAACTTCCTTCTTAGAACTGCTTTTGCTGCATCCCATAGGTTTTGGGGTGTCATGCTTTCACTGTAATTTGTTTCTGGGTATTTTTTGATTGCTTCAGTGATCTTTTGGTTATTTATTAGCATACTGTTTACCCTGCATGTCTCTGTATATTTTACAATTTTTTTCCTGTAATTGATATCTAGCCTCAGAGTGTTGTGGTCAAAAAAGATACTTATTACAATTTCAATTTTCTTAAATTTACCAAGGCTTGATTTGTGACCCAAGATATGATCTATCCTGGAGAATCTTCCATCAGCACTTGAGAAGAAAGTGTATTCTGTAGTTTTTGGATGGAATGTCCTATAAATATCAATTAAGCCCATCTTGTTTAATGTGTCATTTAAAGCTTGTGTTTCCTTATTTATTTTCATTTTGGATGATCTGTCCATTGATGAAAGTGGGATGTTAAAATCCCTTACTATTATTGTGTTACTGTCGATTACCCCTTTCATGGCCGTTAGCATTTGCCTTATGTATTGAGGTGCTCCTATGTTGAGTGCATAAATATTTACAATTATTATATCTTCTTCTTGGATTGATCCCTTGATTCTTATGTAGTATCCTTCTTTGTCTCTTTTAATAATCTTTATTTTAAGTGTATTTTGTCTGATAGGAGAATGCTACTCCAGCTTTCTTTTGATTTCCGTTTGCATGGAATATCTTTTTCCATCCCCTCACTTTCAGTCTGTATGTGTCCCTAGGTCTGAAGTGGGTCTCTTGTAGACAGCATATATATGGGTCTTATTTTTGTATCCATTCAGCCAGTCTATGTCTTTTCATTGGAGCATTTAATCCATTTATATTTACTGTCATTATCAATATGTATGCTCCTATTACGATTTTTAAAATTTTTGGGGGTTTGTTATAGTAGGTTTTTTCCTCCTCTTGTGTTTCCTGCCTAGAGAAGTTCCTTTAGCATTTGTTGTAAAGCTGGTTTGGTGGTGATGAATTCTCTTAACTTTTGCTTATCTGTAAAGCTTTTAATTTCTCTGTCAAATCTGAATGAGATCCTTGCTGGGTAGAGTAATCTTGGTTGTAGGTTTTTCCCTTTCATCACTTTAAATATGTCCTGCCACTTCCTTCTGGCTTGCAGAGTTTCTGCTGAAAGATCAGCTCTTAACCTTACGGGGATTCCCTTGTATGTTATTTCTTGCTTTTCCCTTGCTGCTTTTAATATTTTTTCTTTGTATTTAATTTTTGATAGTTTGATTGTGTCTTGGCGTGTTTCTCCTTGGATTTATCCTGTATGGGACTCTGTGTTTCCTGGACTTGATTAATTATTTCCTTTTCCATATTTGGGAAGTTTTCAACTATAATCTCTTCAAATATTTTCTCAGTCCCTTTATTTTCCTCTTCTTCTTTGGGCACCCCTGTAATTTGAATGTTGGTGTGTTTAATGTTGTCCCAGAGGTCTCTGAGACTGTCCTCAATTCTTTTCATTCTTTTTTCTTTATTCTACTCTACAATAGTTATTTTCACTATGTTATCTTCCAGGTCACTTATCTGTTCTTCTGCTTCAGTTATTCTGCTATTGATTCCTTCTAGAGAATTTAAAATTTCATTTATTGTGTTGTTTATCATTGTTTGTTTGCTCTGTAGTTCTTCTAGGTCCTTGTTAAACATATCTTGTATTTTCTCCATTCTGTTTCCAAGATTTTGAATCATTCTTTTATCATTACTCTGAATTCTTTTTCAGGTAGACTGCCTAATTCCTCTTCACTTGTTTGGTCTGGCGGGTTTTAACTTACTCCTTCATCTGCTGTGTATTTCTCTGTCTTCTCATTTTGCTTAACTTACTGTGTTTGGGGGTCTCCTTTTCACAGGCTGCAAGTTCATAGTCCCTGTTGTTTTTGGTGAATGCCCCAGTGGGTAATTTTGGTTCCGTGGGTTGTGTACGCTTCCTGGTGGAGGGGACTGGTGCACTTTTTCTGGTGGATGAGGCTGGATCTTGTCTTTCTGGTAGGCAGGACCATGTCTGGAGGTGTGCAGTGGGGTGTCTGAGAACTTATTATGATTTTAGGCAGCCTCTTTGCTAATGGGTGGGGTTGTTTTCCTGTCTTGCTAGTTGTTTAGCATGGGGTGTCCAGCACTGGAGCTTGCTGGTCATTGAGTGTAGGTGTGTCTTAGCATTGAGACGGAGATCTCTGGGAGAGCTCCCACCGATTGACATTACATGGGCACGGCAGGTCTCTGGTGGTCCAATGTCCTGAGCTTGACTCTCCCACCTCAGAGTCTCAGGCCTGAGACCCGGCTGGAGCAGCAAGACCCTGTCAGCTACATGGCTCAGAAGAAAAAGGAGAAAAAGCAGAAAGAAAAATAAAATAAAGTTGTTAATATAAAAAATTAAGAAAATATATTATTGAAATAAAAAATTTTTAAAGTAATAAAAAAGAGAAGGGAGTAAACAGTACAGTAAACAACTCCACTAAGGATAGCAAGCACTAAAAACTAAACTGAGATAAACATATAAGTCGAAACTAGTCAGTCGTATACAGCAAATTCCAAATCTGCAGCTGCTCACAAAGTTCACTGCCTCAATTTTGGGTTGATTTATTGTCTATTCATGTATTCCACAGATGCAGGTACATCAAGTTGACTGTGGAGATTTAATCCACTGCTCCTGAGGCTGCATGGAGAAATTTCCCTTTCTCATCTTTGTTCACACAGCACCTCGGGTTCAGCTTTGGATTTGGCTCCCCCTCTGCATGTAGGTCACCCTTTGGTGTCTGTTCTTTTCCCAGACAGGATGGGGTTAAAGGAGCAGCTGATTAGGGGGCTCTGGCTCACTCAGGCCTGGGGGGAGGAGGGGTATGGAATGCGGGGCGAGCCTGTGGCGGTAGCGGCCAGCTTGACACTGCAACGTCCTGAGGCATTCCATGTGTTCTCCCATGGAAGTTGTCCCTGGATCATGGGACCCTGGAAGTGGTGGGCTTCATAGGCTCCTTGGAGGGGAGGTTTAGGTAGTGACCTGTGCTTGCACACAGGCTTCTTGTTGGCTGCAGCAGCAGCATTAGCATTTCATGCTTGTCTCTGGTGTCCACGCTGATAGCTGTGGCTAGTGCCCATTTCTGAAGCTCGTGTAGGTGGTGCTTTGAATCTCCTCTTCTCATGCACCCCAAAACAATGGTCTCTTGCCTCTTCGGCAGCTCCAGACTTTTTCCCGGACTCCCTCCCGGCTAGCCGTGGCACACTAGCCCCCTTCAGGCTGTGTTCATGCAGCCAACCCCAGTCCTCTCCCTGCGCTCCCACTGAAGCCCGAGCCTCAGCTCCCAGCCCCACCCGCCCCGGCGAGTGAGCAGACAAGCCTCTCAAGCAGGTGAGTGCTGGTCAGCACCGATCCTCTTTGTGGGAATCTCTCCACTTTGTTCTCCACACCCCGGTTGCTGCGCTCTCCTCCGTGGCTCCGAAGCTTCCCCCGCCCAACCCCCATCTCTGCCAGTGAAAGGGCCTTCCTAGTGTGTGGAAACATTTCCTCCTTCACAGCTCCCTCACAGATGTGCAGGTCCTGTCCCTATTCTTTTATCTCTGTTTCTATTTTGCCCTTCCCAGGTACGTGGGGGAGTTTCTTGCCTTTTGGGAGGTCTAAGGTCTTCTGCCAGCATTCAGTAGGTGTTCTGTAGGAGTTGTTCCACATGTAGATGTATTTTTGATGTATTTGTGGGGAGGAAGGTGATCTCCACATCTTACTCTTCTGCCATCTTGAAGGTCCTCCAAACATGGGACTTTTAAAGACACAATTTTACCAAACAAATGTATTAGAAGATAATCACTTTATATTACATTTAACTGTAAAAGTTTTAATCTCTGAAATACTCTACTTTTTAAGTGCTGTGTAATGGGATATCAGTGTAATTAGTTAAAAATTATGTTTAAATGTGACAAACACCCACAGATCTATATACACAGGGGTTCAAATAAAAATTATTCATATTTTTGAATCAGGAAGTAAGCCAAATCAATTGAATAATAATGGTTTCCATGTAGTAAAAGGAAACATAGTTATCAAAATGATGGTATATATCTTTATTTATTGAATAGTCAATTTTTATGACATATCACAGAACATTTAAATCAAATATATCAATTTATTTGGTATGTGGAGGTACAGATATATGGTATAGATAAAGATCTTCAAGTAGAGACTTATATTCACAGTCTTTCCACTTTTTACCTCCCGTACTAGTTATTACTATATATTTGTGTGTGTGTGTGTGTGTGTGTGTGTGTATATATATATATATATACACATATACTTATATATAGTGTGTGTGTGTCTGCATGCATGTATATATAGAGAGATTTCAAAGAAGTGTCTTCCATGATTGGGGACGGGCTAAGCAAATCTGAAATCTGTAGTGCAGGATATCTAGAAAGGAAGGTGACAAGCAGACTGGAATTCATGTGTATGACCAAAGCTGCTGTCCAGGAGCAGAATTTTTTCTTCATCTACAAGGAAAATTCAGCCTTACTTTTAATGCTTTCCAACTGATTAAGTCAGGGCCATCCAGATTATCCAGGAGAACTTCCCTTACTTAAAATCAACTAATTAGGGACTTTAATTACATCTAAAATCCCTTCACAGGAGCGCCTAGACTAATCAATTAGATAACTGAGAACTGTAACTGAGTCTAACTGACTCCTCAAAAAGGTCATCACATCTCTCAAGCACTATCATCACTTGCTTGGGTCATTATAATAATCTCCTAACTGGGCTACTTGTTCCTGCCCTTAGCCTTGTTTAGTCTCTTCTTAACACAGAAGCCATAGCAATCTTTTTTTTTTTCAAGACAGATTATGACACTCCTCTGCACAAAATTCTCCAATGCCTCCCCATTTTGCTCAGAGTGAAATTGAAAGACTTCACTATTACATACAATGTCCTCATTGTTTTGACTTCCGATTATGCCTCTGACCATACCCCTTAGCTCTAACTACCCCATTCCCACCGATGCCCGTTCACTCTGCTGTAGCCACACTGGCTTCCCATTATTTTGTGAAAATATCAGGCACATTCCCACCTAAAGTCATTTGCAATTGGTCCTAACACTGTAAAGAATGCTCTTTCCCCAGGTGAACAGGTATTAAATCATTTCTTTACAGGTTCATCAGTAGACATGTCACAGCTGAGAAAATAATCAGTCAAAATAGAGTAATATAAATTATTCAAATTTAGAAAACAAAGAAAGAAAAATGTGGGGGGAGAAACAGAATGGAGCAATGAAGAATGTGGAAAATAAACTGTCTAGCATGAGGAATAAGAGAAAACAAATGGGACAGAGAAAACATTGAAAGAGATAATGACAAATAAATTCCCTAACACATCATATTCAAATTGCCAAAAAAAAAAGATAAACAGGAAAAGCTTGAAGGTAGCAAGAGAATAAGGACATATTACATAGGGAGGAACAAAGGTAAAAATTACAGCAAACACCCTATCTGAAAATGTACAAACTCAATGACTTTTAAGAAATCTTTAAAGTATTGCAAGAAAAAAAGGTCAATTCATAATTCTATGTTCACTGAAAATATCTTTCAAAAAATCATGTGTAAATAGAATGTGTATATAAAAACAAAACAAATAATACATTAAAAGAGATTCTTTTTTAAAATTGTCAAAGAAGTTTATTAAATAAAATCTACTACCATCTATTTATCTAATAAGCTTTCCCCAATCTCTGTTATCTGCTCCTTATGAGTTTCCTTTCCTTCACTTCAATTAGCAGTGTGGATAGAAAAAAAATAGAGAAAAAACCCAGGCACTTGGGCTTCCCTGGTGGTGCAGTGGTTAAGAATTCACCTGCTAATGCAGGAGACACAAGTTCGAGCCCTGATCTGGTAAGATCCCACATGCCACGGAGCAGGTAAGCCTGTGCACCACAACTACTGAGCCTGCTCTTTGGAGCCCGCGAGCCACAACTACTGAGCCCATGTGCCGCAACTACTGAAGCCCACGCAGCTAGAACCCATGCTCCACAACAAGAGAAGCCACTGCAATGAGAAGCCCATGTGCCGCAACTACTGAAGCCCACGCAGCTAGAACCCATGCTCCACAACAAGAGAAGCCACTGCAATGAGAAGCCCATGCACCACAATAAAGAGTAGCCTCTACTCACCGCAAACAGAGAAAGCCTGGGTGCAGCAACAAAGACCCAACACAACAAAAAATAAAATAATTATAAAAAAATAGGCACTTAACCAGGAATCTGGGTCACTAAATATTTTTGTAAAGCAAGAAAACCGGGGGGTGAAAACCTTGTCACTACTCACTCCACTGGCTAAACTTGCAAAATATACAAAACTAGTTTCAATTAGCCGTTTTGATGAAGGAAATAGAGTGTTTTGATAACTTTTTCTTTAAGGCGAATCTGGACAATAATTGTCATTTGTAAACAACATATTAATAGTAGGTGAAATATTTTAACTAGGTCCTTCTTTCAGTAATTTTTGCAATTCTGAATAGAATCCTTTATTTCATGACCATATTATAATAAGTAATCTTACCACTATCATTTTAAAATAAATTTAAAGAAAAAAATTCCACACATAATTCTCCTTCACATAATGCCCCTTTTCCTTCCTTTTTTTTTTTTCTGTTTAAAAACAACAAATAGCAGAAGCCCCTTCTTCATTCCTTCAGGGGATTGAAGAACCTCCATCTGTTTCATAGCCAGGAGTAGAGATTCACATCAGAGTGCAGTAATTCTTTCATTAAAATGTAAGTTATACCTCTCTTTTTTTGATTAAGGGCTGCCTTTGGCATGAAATAGAACAGGATTGGGCTATCCTGGAGCAAGGTATTAAAGTATCAGCAAGCACACCTTGCTGCCTCCCACTGTCTACCAAAAGAAATTCTTGAGGCAGAAGGAATATACCAGGATAAATCACCATGCATACATAAGGAAATTTAAAACTCTGGAAATGGTAGAAATAAAGGGAAATATAAAGTACATTCTTTAGCTGTTTTAAAAATAATGACTGTCTAAAGCAAATATAGTAGCAGTGTATTCCAGAATACATTTGTGATAATGATAGCAAAAAGGATGAGAAGGAAGATTTAGAAGCATATTGTAAAGATTTTACACTACACATAAAGTCATATATTATTATTTGAAGATAGACTATGATTAATCAAAGATGTATCTTTTAAACCTTAGAGCAACCATAAAAGTAATACTAAAATGAATAAATATAATACTAAATATAAATAAAATCTTTTTAGTGTACTAAAAATAACACTAAAATGAATAATAATAAAATAAGTAAGATGTCATTAGTAGAGATAAACAGAATTATTTAAAATACTCAACTAATTAGAAATCAGGTAACAATAAAAGGAACAAAGAAAAAAATGAAACAAAGAGTAAAGAAGTAGGAAGATGGTAAATTCTAATCTAACCATACTGATATTACAATAAATGTAAATGGTCTAAACACAGCAGTTGATAAATGTCAGCTATTCAGAATGGATTAATCAGGACATAGGTATATGCTGTCTATAGAAAACTTCTTCAACTATAAAGACATAGATAAGTTGAAAGCAAAAAAATTAAAAAAATACGATGCAAACACTATGCAAAAGAATGCTGAGGTAGCTATATTAATATAAAACTAGATATCATTACATGAAATATTATCAGACTTAAAATGAGTCATTATACAATGATAAAGATGTCTATTTACCAAGACATAAAAATCCTGAATTTGAATACATCTGGAAATGGAGCTGAAAAATGCATGAAGTAAAACTTGATACAGCTAAAAGGATTCATCAGCAAAATTATAAAACAGTTTGAACCAAATAAAAATAAAAACAAAACACAAAAATCTTGGTATAAAGCTAAAGACGTGCTTACAGGGACATCTATAGCATTAAAGTCTTATATCGGAAAATTTAAAGATTTCAAATAATCAATGATTTTTTTACTATCTTAAGAAACTAGAAAAAGACAAAAAAGTAAGCCCAAAATTAAATAAGAAGGAAAGCAATGATAAAAACAAATTGTCAAGAGTTTAGCTAAACTACTTCACAGTATTGCTGCCTTGGCATACATTTTTTTTTTGGCCAAGCCACATGCAGTGACCTTAGACTGACACTAGCCCCCTCATGCAAGTTCATGGCCTAGACAGCAGCCTGCCTAGTCATAGCACATATGTATTCCTGATATGACTTTCCCAGTAGCTCTTGTGATCAACAATCTCCCCTGCCTCCCAGCTCCTTCCCCTTATGTGTCCCATAAATAAGACACCTGTGTGACTTACCTATTTTTTTTGGTTTGAATTGTCCTATCCAGGCTTAGCCAGGGAACACAAAAAGCACTCACCCACAGACTCTAATAAAGGAGTGTGAACCAGGTCCTGCTTCTTTCTGCCTGCAGTCTGCCTTGACCTCCTTGAGTGGCCCTTTGAGGTGTGCTGGATACTCCCTCCAGGACCTGTGAGTAGTAAAATTTACTCTTTAAATTCCTTGTGTGGTCTATTGTTGAACTGTGGGTCACCATCCAGCACCCTATACTCTGTTATGGGGTACATAGCATTTAGAAATAAATTGATGCTTTTGTCATTATAAAATATCACTCTTTACTTCTTTACTTTGAAGTCTATCTTAATTTAGCTACATCAAGTGTCAGTTTGACAAATTAATACCATAAATGTAACAGTTAATGAAATGGAAAACAGAAAAAATAGAGTGTAGCAATGTCATCAACAGCTGATCCTTTGAAAAGTTTAAATAAAGTTTATAAAACTTTAATCAAACTGACCAAGTAGATAAAGAGAGAGGGAGGAAAAGGAAGAGAAGAGAAATTACCAATATTAGAAATTAAAGAGGAGATGCCACTACTACAGATCACTACAGATCCTATGATCATTAAATTCACAATAAGAAAAAATTCAGAATTATTTATGCCTATAAATTTGACAACTTAACATAAAATAAGCCAAAGGACACAAACTATCAAAGCCCATGAAAGAAGAAACCAATAATTAGAATTGCCATGTTTATTAATGAAAATGAATTTATAGGCAAAGTCCTTTCTGCAAAGAAAATTCCAGTACATGACAATTTCGCTAGCAAATTCTGCATAAACTCTTCCAGAAAATAGAAGATGAAGGAATACTTCACAACTAATTTTATGATGCCATCATTTCTGTGATTCCAAAATCAGATAAACACATTATAAGAAAACTATATACCAATATCCATCATAAAAAGAAAAATGCAGAAATTTTCAACAAAACATTATCAAATTCATTCCAGCAAGATAGATGATAGATAGACAATAGAGAGATGATAGATATAGATAGATGATAGACAGATAGATGACAGTTAATATATCATGTCCAAGTGTGGTTTATGCAGGAGTGAAAGTTTGACAGCATTGAAGTATCAGTGCTAAAGAAGAGCATGCATGTGACCATCTAAATAGATCAAAAAAGACATTTGGCTAAATTTAATATCCTTTATAATAAAATACTCCCAGCAAACTAAGAATATAAGAAAAATTCTCAACTTGATAAAAGACATTTATGAAAACTTATAACTATCATTACACTTAAAGGTGAGTGACTGAATGCTTTCTTCCTAAGACTGAAACAAGGAAAGGTCTGATTTCACCTTTCCTTCACCATTGATGGTGTTGATGCCCTAGATTGGGTGATAAGACATAAAAAGAAACAAAAATATAAAATTAGAAGGGAAGAAATGCAACTATTCCTATACTCAGATGGCATGTTGATTGTATCTTAGAAGAATCTACAAATTGCTATTGTATCTAACATGAGTTTAGCAATGTCACAGAATATACAAATGGTTGGTGGGAAAAATTCAGTACCACTTAAAATAGCACCAAAAGAATCCATGAAATATTTAGGTATAAATTTAACAAAATATGTTAAAGTTCCATAGGCTAAAGATTATAAAACACTAGTGAAAGAAATAAAAGGAATCTGAAATAAATTAAAATAGATACTATATTCATGGACCAGTAGACTCCATGTTGTAAAGATTCAATGCAGTCCTAATTTTTTTTTGTAGAAATGGACAAGTACATTCCAAAATGTATATAGAAAGTCAAAGTATCTAGAACACCACAATTTTGAAAAAGAATAACAAAGTTGAAGGATCCATACTACTTGTTAAGTAATTATCATAAAGCTAAACTAATAAAGACAGTATCATATTGGAAAAATTATAGGCATAAAGATCAATGAGGTGATATAGAGTCCAGAAATAGTTCTATAAATATATGTTCAATTGATTTTCTACAAAGGTACAAAGCAATTTAATGAAGAAAGTATAGTCTTTTCAATATGTGGTATTGGAATATTTGAAGTCCAATACACACACACACACACACAAAATCTTGGCCCATATACTACAACTTATAAATATAATTCAAAATGGATTTTATACCTGAATTTTACATCTAAAACTATAAAATTCCTAGAAGCATTCTTGGGAAAAATATTTTGTGACCTTCGGATAGGTGAACTTTTTTAAACTTATGACATAAAACATAATCCATAATAGAAAAACTTGGTAAATTGGACTTTATAAAAATGAAACACATCTGTCCTTTGAAAGACATTGTTTCAACAATAAAAAGACAAATCACATACTGGGAGAAAATATCAATAGTTGTGAAACACATGTCTGATAAAGGCCAAACTATTAGGAAGGAAAACAGATCAGTAATCTCAAGGGGGCTCGGGTTGGTTCTGGAGATGCTTGACAGCAAAGATGCATTGGAGAAATTTGGGGGAAAATAGAAATATTCTATATCTTGATAATGGTGGTGATTTGAAACTGTACATATTTGTCAAATATTACATAATTGATCACTAAAATGACTGAATTTTACAGTATGTAAATTTTTTATTTTTATTTTTATTTTTTTTGGTTTCTTTGTGGTTTTTTTGTAGTACGCGGGCCTCTCACTGTTGTGGCCTCTCCCGTTGCGGAGCACAGGCTCCGGAAGCGCAGACTCAGTGGCCACGGCTCACGGGCCCAGCCGCTCTGCAGCATGCGGGATCTTCCTGGACTGGGGCACGAACCCGTGTCCCCTGCATCAGCAGGCGGACTCTCAACCACTGTGCCACCAGGGAAGCCCTATTTTTATTTTTTTAATAAACTTATTTATTTACTTTTGGCTGTGTTGGGTCTTCATTGCTGCACACGGGCTTTCTCTAGTTGCAGTGTGCGGGGGTTACTCTTCGTTGCAGTGCGTAGGCTTTTCATTGCAGTGGCTTCTCTTGTTGTGGAGCATGGGCTCTAGGCATGCAGGCTTCAGTAGTTGTGACTTGCGGGCTCTAGAGCGCAGGCTCAGTAGTTGTGGCACATGGGCTTAGTTGCTCCGCGACATGTAGGATCTTCCCATACCACGGCTCAAACCTTTGTCTCCTGCAGGCGGATTTTTAACCATTGCACCACCAGGGAAGCCCTGTAAATTTATTTTAAAAGTTTTTCCTTGTCAATGTATTAGGAGATTGTTTATTTTCTTTTTTTCATTTTTACATAGATGACTAGGTATTTGAATTTGAACAGATCTTAACGTGTTACCAGAAAAAAAATCATGAAACTCAGTTCTAAAGTTCCTGTTTTGACCATCTCAAGAAAAATCATGAGAAAATATGTACAGATACTCTATTGCATGCCAGATGCACATCTTATCAAAAACCTGAAACAATCTTGTTAGGTATTATTTCCATTTTAGAGTAAAGAAAGCTAAGGCTCACAAAAGTCAAATAGGTTTTTAGTAGTGAGTTAACATCTCTGTTCTTGTAAAATTAAGCAAATAATACTTACCTCTCAGGGCTTCATTGAGTATTATTCATTTAATAAAGTTTTCTTTAAAAAAATCATTATTGAGCACTTTCTAAGTGGCTGGCACAGGTCCAATAACAGGAATAAAGAAGTGAATGACAGAAGTGAGGGCTCCTGATCATGGAGTTTACATTCTAATGGGAGAGACAGACTATATTCAAATAAATGAATAATTTTAACAAATAAATATATCAACACATGTCAAATAATATGCAGCAAATTGTGAGAGAGAGGAGCATATTTGCTACTTTCTATTCAGTAACTGGGGAAGTCTTTTAGGAAGCTACATTTAACAAAGATGCAAAACCAGAAGAAGTAGCTGAGTTTTTTGACTTATACAACCATGTGGAGAGTGATGCCACTTATGAAGATGGAGAAAATTTTGAGAGAAATAAGTTTGGGGCAGAACTGAAAGACTGGTCTTGGCTTACTATGGGCCAGACAGTTTGATCACTGACTTATAAGTAATCTCATCTAATGGAAGCGTCTCTCTCTGATCCCAAAGTCCATGACCAAATGAAACTGAGGTCTAAACTCACACCAAATCTGAGGGGTACCCTTAGTGAATGTCCCATGAAGCACTAACAGTACAGCTAAAGAAAATTATGATTCACGTTATTAAAATTAACACATTCAACTCTTCAGGAACTATGTTCCACGTATGCCAACCAGCAAGATAGTCTGCGTGTAGGATCACCTACCAAAAATTGTCTCAGCCTGGTTTAGATTTCCTGATATATTAGTCAGCTTGGGCTGCTGTAACAAAATTCCATACACCAGGGGGCTTGAACGACAGAAGTTACTTTTTTCATAGTTCTAGAGATAAGAAGTTCAAGATCAAAATTTCAGGTTATGGTGAGGGCACTCTTCTTGGCTTGCAATTTTCTTGCTAGGTCCTCACATGGCCCTTTCTTGGTATGTAAACCTGAAGAGAGAGAGTGAGCTCTCTGATATTTCTTCTTATAAGGACACTAATCTTATTGTTCTAGAGCCCCATCCTATGACTTTATTGAACCCTAATTAACACCTAAAGTCCTCATATTCAATGTAGTCATATTGGGGTTTAGGTCTTTAACACATGAATTTTGAGGGGAGACAATTCAGTCCAAAGCACCTGACTTGTTACATTTTTTATTCTTTTGCTTGAAAAGTCATAATATTCTTGCCCCAATAACTTTAAATTTAAATAATATCAGTTATTTAAAATGCACTGATATTTTTTTATCTGCATTGCTTTCAAAAATTATAATTTTCAGTATACATTCAATTGGAAAACAGTTTATGACAGCTAATTTACACAGTGGTACACTGAAATTTTAAATATATGTAAAATATTTCAGTAGTCTGACTTCCATATGTTACATAGGGGAAAAAAGGTGTTCTTATTCAGAAAAATTATCTTTTCTGAATAGTACAAAAGTAAAAGACTTGAATTTTTGCAAGCATATGTCATCATTTTCTCCTCTTATATTGATCTCACCTAATTGTTAGCACTAATATCTAAAGTTAGAGGCTACGTAATTAGTTAGCCAAAACAAAACAAAAATCTCCTTGTATCTAATTTTTAAAAAATAATTTAAATAGATATGGCACTTCATACAATATAAATATTTAAGGTTGACTTCAATTTTTCTCTCCCACAAAGAACTGTCATCTTGTGAGGAAAAAAATAGACAATTAGCTAAGAAATAAAAATAAGATACTAGATTTCACTTTTTAAACTTAGGTATCGTTTTCTTTCTTTTTTGTTGCATCCTTCATAAACCTATCTATGATGGTTAGTTTTATATTTCAACTTGACCGGTCCATTGGGTGCCCAGATATTTGGTCCTACATTCTTCTGGATGTTTCCATGAGGATGTATTCAGATGAAATAAACTAAGTAAAGCAGATGGCTCTGCATGTTCTGATTGGGCCTCATCCAATGAGTTGAGGCCTAAATAGAACAAAAAGCTGACCCTTCACTACCCAACAGAAATTTCTCCTGCCAGGTGGCCTTTGAACTGAGATATTGACTCTCCCTGGTTCTACAGCAGCTTCCAGCCTTTGAACTTGGCTCTGCAGATTTGGGACTTGCCAGCCTCTATAAGTGTGTGAGCTAATTTCTTATAACAAATCAATCAATCAATCAATTAATCAATCAATCCTCTTGGTTCTGTTTCTCTGGAGAAACATGTCATCCCACATCCCCTTCTTTTTTTCCTTAAGGATTACAATTCTTATATTTCCATATAATGCATATTAGAGTACCACCTGGATTTCCCATTTTCAGGTTAAAAATTTATCATACAAGAGAAATTAAAATTGATTAGGGACTTATTAAAATATCATCATTAAAATGATGATTATACAGTCTCCTGTAGATGTCAAAGTTTAGGAAGTGAAATGAATAATTTAAGCAAAAATTCATGTCACACTGAGTAATATTGGAGTCAATCAACTTTTGTTCTCACAGTCTCTATTTCTATTTTTATACCTGTAATCTTGCAAATTGTTTTTTTTTCTTTAGCTATTTTAATGAATGCTGGCATAAAGATTTTCATTTTAATACAAATTTAATAAGGAATCCATTTTATTTAATGGCCAGTAAAATAGCATTACTCCATAACTAAAAAGTTTATACTTCCAAACTGTGATGGCTCTAAGTTATGTAAATTAGTTGATAAAATATTAACATCAAACTACTACTAACTTATGTCACTTGCATTATTACATGGGTCTCTTAACTTTTTGCAGTGTATTCAGTCTTGCTCCATTACACCTAGTTTGGCTAGATATTGAATATGTTGTAATATGAGAATATGAATATGAACAAAGTGAACTTTTCAAAACACTAGTGTGACTACATCAATCCCTTGTCACTGACTTAGGCACTCTTCACACAGCCTCAGTTGGCTTGTTTCCTCACTTTCATTTTCCTGTTCTCTCATGCCAAAGTTCTATGTATTTCCTCATTAGAATGTTTCCCAAGTTCCTCGATTTTCCACATTTCTATCCCTTCCACTTCCTTTCTTCAAAATGATTCCACCTTCAGACCTTCCCACAATTTCCCTTTTCTAAGAAGCAGCTTTTCAATCCCCCTAAGTCATGCCCCCATAGCATGATATTCCTCACCTAGCACAATTTTATATTATTTATTTTAATATATTATTTATTTTTTCTTAATTTTATTTGATTCCTCTCTCTCTTTCTCACTGGATTATAAACGCTTTGAGGGCATCAACCTGCTTTGGTTGTTATTTTTTAGCTTGTTTTGCCATGGACTCCCAGAGCCCACACAATGTTTGGCAGATACTAAATGCTTAAGAAACAATTGTTGAAGTAGTAAATAAATAAATCACAGTGCTTTATGATCCATTCAAACACCCTAGTTTGTCTTAGAAGTATCAACAATTCTAGAGAGAAAAAGCATGTATAATAAAGGTGTTATGTGAAAAAAAAACCCAGCAACATTCTTTATAAGCACTGAACTTAAATCTTTGTTTTAACTTATTTGTAAAATGAAACAGCGTTTTAATTTCCAGTAGATCCTTCTCATTACTGTTGAGTAATTTTTGTGCTAAGTAAACTTTTTTTATTAGACTCGCTCTCATAATTTTGCCTAGCTCCTGTCCTTTCCTTTTCTCCTTTTACTCATGAATATAATCAAACAATCTAAAGAGAAATGCTGAGTAGAAGGAAAAAATGCACTCAATAAACTGTGGAAAAAAGCCTAACTTTAAAAGAAATCATAGATATCCACAGGATGTAAAAATTAATTTTCCACTAAAAGTTCATAACCTATAGGTAGTAAAACTATAGATCTGAAAAAGATAGCTATTAGAGCAATATTTTTCAAAGTCACTCTGTTACAAGTTTGAGGTAACTTTGATTGTGGCTGAGAGTATGTTAAATGATATAAGGTTTTCATTTTGCAATATGGGTATAAAGTAATTTACTTGAATTTAAAAATAAAGGACATATGAGCATGCTTAATTGGAAAAATACTTTTATGCATTCTTTCCCCCTGCTCTTTTCCATTTGCTGCCAATTAAAAATTGCATTGGCTAATAACTCATGCACATTTGCCAGTTACTTTATGTACAACAGAGGATTTTGGAGTGTGAAGATAAAAGAGGAAACCATACTGTAGCATTCAGAATGTGGAGAAACCAAACTGGGATTTTCTGGTGGAGAATTTTGGAAATTGATGGGACCCATACTGTAGGAAAGCAGCAGGCTCCTTTTAGCAGATGCCCCCTTTCTGGCTATTGCTGGAACATGACACGTGTCTTTATGCAGGTGAGCCTGCTTCATCAGTTGGCTCCCATTCAATTCAGAATTTGATCTATCTCATGGGCAAAGTCACAACAGATTTCATTTGGTTCCAAGTGGTATAGGCTTCTTCTGTATCACAGAAAGGTCCTGCACCTCCACCTTCAGGTTAATGTAATATTTGTGTCAGCCTTGACTTCTTCCTTTTGTGTTTGATTTATGGTTTTGTTTTGTTTTGAATCAACCGTGGTAAGTGTTGGCATCTCCTCAGCTGCCACTTCACAGAACTGTGGTGCCCAGAGCTTGAGAAGAATTCAGGTACATTGCTATTTACTGAACTTGCTCACAAACATGTGCCCTAACTAGTTCTCAGAATTGGCTGCATATCATTTTAACTTCCTGGAGATTAAAAACTTCTAATATCTTGGTTTTATCACTAGAGATTCCCATTTATTTTGCCCAGGGTGTGACCTGGAGATGAGGATCTAAAACTCTCTAGGTGACTCTCATTTGGATGTTTTTGAGTTAGAAATAAAAAAGATTGATATTAGATATTTAGTTATTGACGCTAACATTGTTATTAATGTGCTGCTAAAGATGTATAACTTTCAAAAATGGGATATTGGAGTTTGTGATATTAATCATCTTTAATTAAGAAATTTTATAGGTAATGGGAAATGTTTCTAATGCTGTTATAAAAATATAGGACTGAGAGTTCACTGCCTGGGGAGCAGCAATAAAACAATGTCTTAATTTGTAGATGGCAAACAATCTGGAGAATTCATTCAGTGAGTACTGGTGCTAACATACAAACAACTGTAAATATTTTATGGGAAAATGGGCAGATTATTTCACCCAACAATAGCTACACTTCATGTTAATTACTTATGAGGATTGTTTGGCATACCTTTATTTGTCTGATTTATGCATGTGCATTTTTGTAAATTTCTTTTACACAGGAGAAGACAAAGGCATTACAATGTCATAGTTCCTTCCAAAAGGAAGTGTTAAATTTGCACTCATATAGGACCAAAGGGTTTAATCAGTACAAGAATGAATGTTGTAGGGAAGACATATGGGATCATATGTATATGTATAGCTGATTCACTTTGTTATAAAGCAGAAACTAACACACCATTGTAAAGCAATTATACCCCAATAAAGAAAAGGAAGTGTTAAATTTGCACTCATATAGGACCAAAGGGTTTAATCAGTACAAGAATGAATGTTGTAAAGTATGCTAAACATTTTATATAATTGAAGAATGGAAATATTTCTTACAAGTAGAATGCCCTTGACTATTAATGTCTGCACAGAAACTCTATCAGCATAACATTAGGAAGATTGACTTGGATGGGTCTTTCAGCTTACAGAAATAGACACAGTGAAAAGACAATTTTTTAATTCATATATAAGACAAATTATGGATTTTTCTAATTACTTAAGGTATAAGTAACCTATGAATAAATTTTAATTTCTGATTATTATATTCACTAGTGAGTGAAAAGGTAGCCATTTATAATTTTCAGTATAGTCTTAAACTGTGACAAAAGTAAAAGAAGATATGTAAACCATGCTGCTTCATATTTTAGTAGATTCAGCAATGCTGTAAATACTCTAGTTGCATCTGTGTCCTCATGGCAAATCCATTTATCTTTACATATTATTTGCCCCTTAAATTTTTCGCAGACCTTTTAAACAGATTTTTTTCTCTATTTTGTCCTTGGTTAAATAATTGAAAATCATTGTAGACATTTGTTATCTAGTAACAGTCCCTTGTGTATTTATCAGAAGCTTCATTGAGTGTCTCTTCAATTTTTTATTAAAAAATATTAAGCTTTAATGGAAAGGACAGTTATTAGAGGTAGCCAAAAGTGGACTAAAGCCTGTAAATAATATTGCATAACTGTCCCAGGCAAATCTTTAAGCCTCTCTGATTTTAATTCTCTCAGCTATAAACAAGGGATAAGTCTACCTACAATTTCATTTTCAGAGACTTTTCAGTGCTATTCTGGTCCCGCTGGACTCCCAGCCGGATTTCCGCTGATGTCTCTGGTAGGGTGGAGTATACTTTCCCAGGGCTTAGGGCCTGGTGTGGCTTGGTGGAAATGCCAGCCCCACAGAGAGGTGAGCGGTTCTTTGTCTCCTCCCCAAACCCCAAAAGGAGGGATTCCTTTGGTTTCCCTGAGTGATGGAAGGTCCTTCCCTGAGCCACCAAGTGCGTCGAGGTGGGGTGTGTGAGTCGCTGGGATCACAGAACAGTATTTCCCAGGTCTGATCTCTAGCTACACACCTCCAATGGCCTTCCCTCCAGAGAAGGGATTTGCCTACCTGGGCCACCTGGAGGACAGCGGAGAAGCCTGGCCTGCTTGCACACAGAGCTGGAGGCAGGGATGTAGCCCCCTACAGGGTCTGCAACTGGGCCGCCCCTGTAGGCTAAGCGGCCCCTGCAGGAGCTGGTTAGGGCATGGTGATGGGCTCCCCAGCCCTGTCTTCCCTGGCTTCCCTGTTGCTAGTGGTACCATCCTTACCTGTAACCACCTGGTGAGAGATGGCATGCTCATGTATTTTTTTCTTTTGTTCCTGTTTTGTCTTGTTGTGCTTTATTTTTTGTGAGCTTCTTTTTTTTTTTGTGGTACGCGGGCCTCTCACCGCTGTGGCCTCTCCCGTCGTGGAGCACAGGCTCCAGACGCGCAGGCCCAGCGGCCATGGCTCACGGGCCCAGCCGCTCCGCGGCATGCGGGATCCTCCCAGACCGGGGCACGAGCCCGTCTCCCCTGCATCGGCAGGCGGACTCCCAACAACCGCGCCACCAGGGAAGCCCCTTTTGTGAGCTTCTTTAATGTCATCTTCCAAATTTCCTATTGGATTTTGAAAATTCTACTATTCTATTTATTTACTTATTTAGTGGTTTCTTTTTCAATTATTTTTTATTGGAGTAGAGTTGCATTACAATGTTGTGTTACTTTCTGCTGTACAGCAAAGTGAATCAGCTATACATGTACATATGATCTACTATTTTATTTTTAATTTAGGTAAATTCCTTCTTGTTCTTTAAAACTCCTTTGAAACAAGCATTAGATTACTTTTTTTGTGGCAGTTTCAACGTTATCTTTAAGATGTTAAAGTTTACTTGACAGTTTCTTCTTTTCTCTTAGCATGGAGACTTCTGATTTCCATTTTTCTGTTTGCTTATTTTGTTTTTGGCTTTTCATATTTCAGGCTTTCCTCAAATCTCTGGGGACCTTGGTTCACCATTCACATTTGCTACTAAGGAAATAAAATGGTAATAAGAAGTTCTGTGCACCCTGCGGCATATTGCTAATGGGTTTCTCTGGAAGGAATTGGGCCTTTTTTTTTTAAGTCTTACAGAATCTCATGAAGGATGAAATCCTAATGGTACAAGTTAGTATGATTCTCAAGATTTCTGAGAAAACTTTGGTTTCGTTGTACAGAAAAGAATATAGCTGGGGGAAAGTCAGAGGGTGATGGGGGGAAATGGTTTTTGTTCTGAGTACACAGTACCTTACAATCATATTATATAGTACTTGGGTCAAAGAGTTATGAGGTATATTCTTCCAGATGAGATGGTCTCTGCCTATGTGCTACAATGATGGAGTTCAGAGAGAGATGTATGTGCTTCTTGGAGTTCTGAGATGAACCTCACTCACTCAGACATTATTATTGGACTCTGTACATTTTGTGAGGCATTTGGAAGATGATTGCAGCTCTCTGCCATGTATCCTGAAGGACCAATTTTCTTCTGGATCCTCTCATCAATAAACCTTTTGATTTACCGTGAAGCTCAGGTTTGGTCTTTTTGTTAATCTTTAACTTTCTCTTTGTTATTTATTAATATACTAATCACAAAAACTATATTTGTAGAGCTACTCAGCTCCTCTGCAAAGGGGCTACTCTAGGCTCCTTCCAAGAGTCTATAAGCCTGCCTGCCATTGTTCTGGGAACCAAGGGTGAGGGGCTGGAGAAAATTCACTTTTAAGTGTGCAAACTTCAGTTTCCTCATTCTGTTTTTATTATGGCACCTATCCCAGCTTCAGTTAGTCCTAGTTTCCACTCATTCAGATCATATTTCATTCAAGTTGCTAAGGACCAATGTCTTATTTCCTGCTGAGTTAGCAGAGGATTAATTATGTAGTCTGCTAACCAAGAGATGTCTAGGCACAGTAATACTCCCTATACAGACTTCCAATCAGTCCTCCTGTTGACCATCCTAGAGGGACTCTTGTATCTCCAGATCCTACGACTTATTTAGGTTCTATGACATGAACCACCTTGGCTTTAAAAACGCTTTTCTCTAATCTGCTACCATCATATATCTAATTTCCAGCTACCCAAATTCTGTTGGCATGTCTGTTGTGGTTCTTCTTCTATTTTCATTAACTTATTTTGGGGGGGGCTTATACTTTTTAAATTAGTTTACTGCCATTTTATGGGAATTTCATTAGGCAATAGAGATAAATATATGTGTTCAGTCTGTTATGTTTAGAAAGAAGTATATATTCATTTTCTGTATGAATTTGGACATCAATTCAATAAATATGATCTGGTACTATATATTTTCTAAGGTTTCTTACTGTGTTAACATTACATACATTCCATAGAAATAGATGACTCTGCTCCAAATAAGTCTCATAGAAGTTTCAAAGTTAACTAGACACAGGGTAAGGAGAATGGAATACAAATGTTGTTGTAATGGTGAAACATTTCATAGAATTATTCCAAGAAAACTTTCCTCAAAGTAATCAACATGAAAAGTCTACAATATGATATAGTCCAAACAACTGGTTCCTTAGGGTCCTTGCTATACACAACAACATACACAGATCACTTTTCATCTGTTGCCAATCAAATAGAAAAACCTTTACCCAATGGTGACAATTTAGCAGAAAGACCTTATTCTATACATTTACAGTGAAATCAATTCTAGTTTAAGGTATTATGAACTGACAAATTAAAAAAAATAATTTCTAAGAATTAGAAATTTCTAAGAATGCTCATAATTGATTTTTTTTTTTGTTTTCCATAAGATTTGTTCATTCCCAATGTCAATCTAGCTGTGCTGTTAAGTACTAAGAAAGCATATGAATTGAGATTGTCAGATTTTGTCAGTTTTAATGTAGTTGCTGTTAAGCATATGTGACAGTAATGAGTAACTTCATTTCTTATCCTTATGGATATTATGTGAATCCTATCAGATACAGTCACAGAATTCATAAGAGAAGCTTTAATGCTGCAGCTACCTCTACACCTAATATTTATAGTACCTGAGTAGTTATTCCATGTTTTAGGCAGGATAATCATCAAAAATAATATGCCTAGGATGGTAAAATTGGATCATTGGCAAGAAGAATTTCATCAACACCATATTTTATAAATAACTGAAGTGAAATAAAATCACATGAAACTATTTTCCAGATCTTATACATAAGAGAAACAGGGGCATTTTTAGTTCCAAAGGTAATTCAGGTTTTCAAACTTAATTTATAATTTGGACTCTGCCCACTTACCCCCCAAAAAAGCATATTCATTATTCTTTGATTGCAAATGAGAAAAGTAGAGATTGATCAACTTATGTGATAAAGGGACATGGATCAGTTCACACAGCCAAACTGCAAGAAGCACAAAGCTGACTGAAAACAGATTTCAAAGTTACAGAACTCAATCTCTCTCGCTGCCTCTCTCTATAGGCCTTCTTTATTCCCTTCAATAAATAGACCACAGTTTTCTCTAGGTGGAGGAGGGTGAAGTTTAAGTCACTTACAAATTGACATCCTCCCAGCTTTGGAACAGTGAGGTTTAAAGCTCTGAACTCCAGCTTGAGCTCAAAAGTCCTGGGAATGAACTTTCACTGGAGTTAGAGGTCATGAGTACTGTTACATCTCCCCCCCGCCAAAACCACCAATTTCATCTTTCCCCCACCCAATTCATATGTTGAAGCCCTAACCCTCAGTACCTTAGAATGGGACTGTCTTTGGAGACAGGGCCTTTAAAGAAGAGATTAAGTTAAAATGAGGCTGTTAGGTTGGGCCCTAATCTAATATGACTGGTATCCTTACAAGAAGAGGAAACTTGGAAGCACAGAGAGACACCAGGGGTGCACAGTACAGAGGAAAGAACCTGTAAGGACACAGTGGGAAGGTGGCCACCTGCAAGCCAAGGAAAGAAGCCTCAGATGAAACAAAACTTGCTGACACTTTAATCTTGGACTTCCATCCTCCAGATCTATGAAAAATACATTATTTTTTTCTTTTTGTGGCACGCAGGCCTCTCACCATTGTGGCCTCTCCTGTTGCAGAGCACAGGCTCCGGACGCGCAGGCTCAGTGGCCATGGCTCATGGGCCCAGCTGCTCCGCGGCATGTGGGATCCTCCCAGACCGGGGCACGAACCCATGTCCCCTGCATTGACAGGCGGACTCTCAACCACTGTGCCACCAGGGAAGCCCTTTCTCCCTTTTTTTATTTCCTTTTTTCTTTCTTTTTCCTCCACCTTTCCCCTTGGTAATTTATCTTTTGGTCTGTGAATTTATATGTATTTAAAAATATACTTTAGTATTTTTGGTGTTTTATAGAGAGCAGGTTTTCAGGATACGCAGTCTACAATAATTATTTTAACTCAAGTTTGGGATCATATTTTAAGCTTATTTTTGCATTTTATAAAATATAAAATCATATACATTTATTGAATTTTATATCAATTTCCTTTTCTCCTAAAAGCCTATGGTACTTACTAAAGGCAAATGTTTTAGTCCCTAATTACATGGCTAGAAGGCACAATTGAAATTGTATAAATATATTATTTGTTAAATGTCAAGAAAATTTCCCTTACCACCCATACCTAAGGTGACACTGAACCTTAAAGAATATATGACATGTATGTTATACCTGATCTTTTCCCTTCGTTCCTTCTGCAAACCCTTTACCCCTTCATCATCTCTCTTCTTGATTGCTCCAAGAGGCTGCTTTATCACCTCCCCAACTAGGGGCCACTTTCACATGGTTGCCAGACTTAGCCTCCTCTGGATATGTCAGTTACCTGCATCACAGACCTTTGTGGAGTTGGTTGCACACCAAATACAAATGCCTTCACTACGTCATCTGGCCAGCACCGTCTCTCTAGTTTTAACTCTCCACCCTCTTCATCATGAACCATGTGGTCTGGTTAGAATGAACTTAATGCTCCTATGCTCGGCTTTGAGGGAGAAGCTCATGTTGTATGCAAACAGGCAGACCTCGGACATATTGCAGATTTGGTTCCAGACCACTTCAATAAAAAGCAAATATCACAAAAAGTGTGGGTCACATGAATTTTTGGTTTCCCAAGTGCATATAAAAGTTATGTTTACACTATTCTGTAGTCTATAGCATTATGACTAAAAATTGTACATATCAATTTAAAAATACTTTATTGATTAAAAAATGTTAACCATCGGGCTTCCCTGGTGGAGCAGTGGTTGGGAGTCTGCCTGCCGATGCAGGGGACACGGGTTCGTGCCCCAGTCCGGGAGCATCCCACGTGCTGTGGAGCGGCTGGGCCCATGAGCCATGGCCGCTGAGCCTGCGCTCCACAGCGGGAGAGGCCACAACAGTGAGAGGCCCGCATATGGCAAAAAAAAAAAAAAAGAAAAGAAAAAATGTTAACCATCATCTAAGCCTTCAATGAATCATAATCTTTTTGCTGGTGGGGGGTCTTGCCTTCATGTTGATGGCTGGTCAGGTGGTTGCTGAAGGTTGGGGTCCCTGTGGCAATTTCTTAAAATAAGACAAAAACGAATTTTGCCACACTAATGGACTCTTCCTTTCAAGAACGATTTCTTTGTAGCATGCAATGCTGTTGGATAGCATTTATTACGCACAGCAGAACTTCTTCAAAATCGGAGTCAATTCTCTCAAACCATACCCCTGCTTTATCAATGAAGTTTATGGCATATTCTAAATCCTTTGTTGTCATTTCAACAATCTTCATGGCATCTTTTTTTTTTTTTCCACGTTGTGTGGCTTGTGGGATCTTAGTTCCCCCACCAGGGATCGAACCCAGCCCCGGCAGTGAAAATGCCAAGTCCTAACCATTGGACCACCAGGGAATTCCTACAATGAAGTCTTGAACTGCTCTGCATCACCCATGAGGACGGGAATCAAATTCTTCCAGACTCCTGTTAATGTTGATATATTAACCTCTTCTGAATCACTAAGGTTCTTATTGGCATCTAGAATGGTGAATTTTTTCCCAAAAGGTTTTCAGTTTACTTTTCCCAGATCCATCAGAGGAATCACTATCTATGGCAGCTACAACCTTACAAAATGTATTTCTTAAATAATAAGACTTGAAAGTCAAAATTACTTCTGGATCCAGGGGCTTGAGTAGAAATATTTTGAAAGGAATCTTTTTCTGAGTAGTAGGTCTGAAAGGTGGGCTTAATATATTCAGTAAACCATGCTGTAAACAGACGTGCTGTCGTCCAGGCTTTGCTGTCCCATTTAAAGACCATAGGCAGAGTAGATTTAGCATAATTCCCAAGGGCCCTAGGATTTCCAGAATGGTACATAATTTAATTCAATTTAAAGTCACCAGCTGCATTAGCCCCTAATAAGAGTCGACCTGTCCTTTGAAGCCAGGCATTAACTTCTCCTCTCTAGCTATGAAAGTCCTAGATGACATTTTCTTCCAATAGAAGGTCATTTCATCTACACTGAAAATCTGTTGCCACCTTCATTAATGATCTTAGATCTTCTGGATAACTTGCTGCAGCTTCTGCATCAGCACTTGCTGCTTCACGTTGCACTTTTATGTTATCAAGATGACTCGTTTCTTAAGCATCACGATCCAACTTCTGCTAGCTTCAAACTTTTCTTCTGCAGCTTTCTCACCTCTCTCAGCCTTCAGAGAATTGAAGAGAGTTACAGCTTTGCTCTGGATTAGGTTTTGGCTTAAGAGAATGTTGTGGCTGGTTTGACTTCTATCCAGACCAGTAAAACTTTCTCCATATCATCAATAAGGCTGTTTCACTTTCTTATCATTTGTGTGTTCCCCAGAGTAGCACTTTTAATTTCCTTCAAGAACTTTTCCTCTGCATTCACAACTTGGCTAACTGTTTGGCACAAGAGGACCAGCTTTTAGCCTGTCTCACCTTTCGACGTGCCTTCCTGGATAAGCTTAATCATTTCTAGCTTTTGATTTAAAGTGAGAGCTATGTGACACCTCTCACTTGAAAACTTAGAGGCCGTTGTGGGGTTATTAACTGGCCTAATTTAAAACAAAATTTTGTGTCTCAGGGGATAGTGAGGCCCAAGGAGAGGGAGAGAGACAGGGGAACTACTGGTCCATGGAGCAATCAGGACACACATTTAACTAGTAAGTTTGCCATCTTATATGGGCTTGGTTCATGGTGCCGCAAAACAATTACAGTAGTGACATCAAAGATCACTGATCACAGATGACTGTAACAAAAATAATAATAATGAAAAAGTTTGAAATACTGTGAGAATTACCAAAATGTGACACAGACACAAAGTGAGCAAATGCTGTTGAAAAAATGGCTCCGACAGACTTGCTGGATGCAGGGTTGCCACAAACCTTTAATTTGTAAAAAACACAATATCTATGAAGCGCAATAAAGCCAGGGGCAATAAAATGAGCTATGCATGTACTGTGTGTTTCATCTGCCTAATATCTCCATCCCCCCAGCTCTTCTGGTAAATCACTAGGCTTAACATCTAAACTGAGCTAAGATCTACCTACTCTACGAAGCCCACTTCTAATCTCATGGCAGAACTGGTGACTCCCTTTAGTGGGTCCTGTAACATTTTGACATTTTGTTTAATCGCTCTGAAACAGCATTTATCCTTTGGTGCTAGGCTGGTATTTGGCAAGACATAAATCCTTGTTCTCCTTCTCCCATACTTTCAAAGTTTGACATCTACTGAGGGAAGACAGAGGAAACAGCTATATGGAAATCAAAATGTCAGCCTTGTTACCAACAGAACTGTTGGAGAATGTGGTCCACTGGCGTTGTACTCCAGCCTGACACAGGCTCACCCATCCAGTGACGGCACTGGAAAAGCACAGCCTTGACCGCAATGCTGAGGCTGTGAACAGACCAGAGCGCACGATCTCATTTAGGTGAACAGGTCTCAGAGGAAGAAGGGTGGCTAAGCCAAGCATCCTCTTTCTCAAATCTTACTCAACTAAGACTGGGAGAAGTAAATGAAGAAGCAGAAAGAAAGCTAGGGCATTAGGCCACTGAAACACGAAGCAGGAGGAAAACACTGTCTGCATTTTCTTTTTCCTAGCACCATGTTTATTGCCAAGAGTGCATTTGTTGAAGGAAAAGCCATATTCACACCAACTATTTATATAGTATTTTGGCTAATATTATAGGATTTGGAGCTAAACTGACATTTCAAGTTCCAGTTTCTTCAGGCGTGATATTAGTATAATATCATACAAGATGTTTACAAGGTTTAAATTAATATAAATAATGCCTTTATTGAATGGCACATTAAGCTTCAGTTACTTTAATATATACTTAATGGTTTTCCATGATTGATACTTAAAATGTTCCTTTCTCCATACTCCTTTGATCCATTCAAATTTTTTGGTTAAACAGTCTCAGCTATATTTGTTTGGAGGGTTGCTATTAGTCACATGATTAGGAAGACAGAGGAGCAGGGCAAAAGAAGCTGAGAAAAGTGAAGAAAATAGTTCAATATGAACATATAAAGGAATAGAAAATCTTCCTCGCTTTTCTGAGTTTAGGAAATGAGGTGTGCTCCTTAAGTAAATTTCCAAGGTAACTGAAGCTTAACTGATGGTCTCAAAGGCTGTTGAGGAGCTTTGCAAGCCTCCGGGACCGTCCTCTGCCTCTCTCAGAAAACACCGATCTCTGAAATTCTCAATTCAGTTGACCCAGAGCTACAAAGCAATCACTGACAGCTAACTGGAATTCAAGTCTCTTAATAGTTCTTTCTTCCATTAGCCATTTACACTATTATTTTAAAATACCACTCATATCAAAATGAGACCTTCAGGAAGGCAGTCATTTATTTAGATTATGTGTACATTTTTGTGAATCACAAAAAGAAAAGGGATGATACAGGAAAGCCCGAAAGCTGTGTTTGTATTTTGTGTTGCCCTGCCCCCAGATGCCATGTGTGAAGGCTCAGAGTTCTGGCGGAGGGGACAGGGGTGGAGAACAGACAGCAGCTGCACCAGCTTCCTATCCTTCCTACTCAGCAGCCTATGCCTCTCGCCTAAGCACATGACGGGACAATGCAATCTTAGCTCCAAGCGGTAATGAAGGTAATTCGTATACCGGGACCCACAAAGTAGAGGCTGTCCCAGTGGCTCAGCCTAGGTCACAAATCTAAACGTAAGTCTGCCCGCACTTACAGAAACCACTTCCCTGTCCAGAGAACTTAGCATACGTCGATCACAGTCCTCCAACTTTAGCAGCTTATCTCACCCTAGAAAATAGAACTTGCTAGGCTTATAAGGAAACCCCTGACCTCCTAGCCAATCATGGCCGGTTTCTGTGTTGCATCATCTAACTTTCTGTAATACTCGCTCTTGCCCAAAATCCCTCAGGAAGACAGCTCCACTGATTGTGAGGCACTGTCCTCCCCCGATCCATGGATTGATTTCCCTTGAATAAAGGACATTAAACTCTTCACGAAATTGTTTTAGTTTTGTCATTTGACAGGAGACAGAAAAAAACAGGTATACAAGGAAAGAGATGAAAGGCTAGGAGAATGAATTTAAAAAGGGAATCCTGGGCTTTCCTGGTGGCGCAGTGGTTGAGAGTCTGCCTGCCAATGCAGGCAACACAGGTTCGTGCCCCGGTCTGGGAAGATCCCACATGCCGCGGAGCGGCTGGGCCCGTGAGCCATGGCCACTGAGCCTGCACGTCCGGAGCCTGTGCTCCGCAACGGGAGAGGCCACAACAGTGAGAGGCCCACATACTGCAAAAAAAAAAAAAAAGGGATTCCTATTACTCTCTCCTTCCAGTGTCCATGATGTCCAGCAAAACTTTTCTTTATTTTCACACTTGTTCCCTTTGGCGAGTAGCAAGAGTACTCTCTTTAGACAAAAGTAAAATCAGTTTCTGTTTAAGAGTAGCAAGAAAATAAAGGGGGGCATACCACACAATCAAGCAGGAAAGTATATCCTAGGTTTTCTTCACCAAATAAGATGTGAGAGTACATGTATGTACCTGATGGGGGGGGATATGTGTAAGCAAAATTTAATGTAAGTTAATTGGTGAATTTTGTAGGTTATGAAGTGTCACATTAGAATAAGTTCATTTTAATCCTAGCATACATGTCCATAAAGACAATTTGCTTCAAATCCTGAGTATTTAAGAGTCAAGGACTAATCAGTTTGTCAAGAGATGTTGCTTAGATTGAGCAGGGACCTGGGACAAATTTGAGAGTAGCTGATGAATATTTTACCAGAGTGGGGGGTACAGGAAAGAAGTATAAAGAAGAACCCAGGTGCCCCCTATGAAGCCAGTTCAAGGACCTGAAGCTTGGGTATCCAACTGTCTCATTGTTCAAAGAGCCTTATTCAGCAGCTGTCACACACCCAAACCTCCCTAGAGAGGTGAGTGGCCCCCAACTTTCTTCTCTGTGTTAAAAGGTCAGTGAGGGGGACTTCCCTGGCAGTCCAGTGGTTAAGACTCTGTGCTTCCACTGCAGGGGGCACGGGTTCGATCCTTGGTTAGGGAACTAAGATACTGCATGCCACGCAGTGTGGCCAAAAAATGGAAGAAAAAAAATAGTCAGTGAAGTTAACCCACAAGCTGGTTAGATATCAAAAAAAAAAGGAACATTTGGCATAAATTTAATTTTAGAACATTATAAAGGAGGCTAAATTTTCTTAAGCAAATGCTTAAATTAATACCGAATGCATTGTAACTGTATCTAAAGATCTGTATTACACAGGATATATAATTCTTCATATTTAAATATTAATATACTGTAGATAACTCTAAGCCTTATGCTAAAGCCTAATAAAACCCCAAAGGTTTTGTCTTAAATCAAAAAGTTGCAGTAAATTATTTCAGTTTTGATGCCTTTTTCAAGCATGTTTCAAAAAGGGAGCCCATTTTCCTCTACATTTCTATAGCAGTAGATTTTAAATGGTGCAGAATATGGGAAATATCCAAATGGAAATTCAGCAATCTTTTTGTGTAAAATATGAATTAGAAAAGCAACATTTCACAGCATTCATTTCAGCATTTAATTCAAGTGGAATAACCAGAAAGGGCCCATTGTCTTCAAGGGGAGATGACCTGAAAGGGTTGGGCAAAAGGGCAATGAGACTTAGGGAGAAAGAGAAAAGTGATTACATTAATTTTAATGGCATAATAGCAGTTTTCAATAAGCTTTATGACAGCAGAAAAGATTTTTTTTTGCCCTTTGCATTCTTTGTTTTTGCACTTTAGGACGCATGCAGTGTCCTAAACTGTATTTTGCCAGAAATCTAATACATATAATTTATTGTATCCCATATACTCAAAGTTCAAAAAAGAAAGTCTGAGGGCTTAAAATATAATGGACTCTAGAGTCATTGCGAAAACTCAACTGGAGTCCTGAAGATTTCCTTTTAATTTTATTTATTTATTTTTTTATTTATTTTTGCAGTATGCCGGCCTCTCACTGTTGTGGCCTCTCCCGTTGCGGAGCACAGGCTCCAGACGCGCAGGCTCAGCGGCCATGGCTCACGGGCCCAGCCGCTCCGCGGCATGTGGGATCTTCCCGGCCCGGGGCATGAACCCGTGTCCGCTGCATCGGCAGGCAGACTCTCAACCACTGTGCCACCAGGGAAGCCCTCCTTTTAATTTTAAAATGCACTTAACAGAAAAGCTGTAAAATGGTATCAGAACACTGCTTTCCACATTCTTTCCATAAGATATAACATGAATTTCCTGAGAGTCTGAAAGTGTAAGCAGAGGGCTTGTAGCTAAAATAGAAGACACGCTGTTTTAAAGAAAGACCTCATGTCTATTTGGAACATTTGCTAAACTAAGAGGCCAGCAACCACATTTGCCTTAGGCAGACTTACCTCTCAGTCTAGATGTCAACTACACCCTATTGTTTCGTGGTCCTTTTTATACCCTAGGTCAGAATGATACTGTCCAGGTCTCTCTGCTATTGGCCAATTCCTTGGACACTACAAAATGTAGTTTTCTTTAGGAACTTTTTTCTGCACACCATAATGTGGTCTTGATAACCATAGAAGTGATTTCAATGAAGACTTTAAGAAAATAGGGAGAAATCTAAGAATCTTATCCAGATGGTTATTGAATGAAGATGACCTAGAGCTTTTAGTTTTCCTTAAGATCAGGATAAGCCATCAGTATAAAGCAATTGCTGAAAGGTATTGAAATAAGACAGTCAATAGAAAGTATTGTCCAGTTGAGAAGAAATATTTTATTCAATATGAACAGGACAATGAAAAATGACAGGACCTTCAAAGGGGAAGAACTAAAATGATGAAAAGTCTGAAGCCGTATTATATAAGGACTCCACTAGAAACCCAAAAGTGCCTTATCTTAAAAAGAAAGGACTTGGGAGGAAGGGGAGGAGGAGAATGATCAGTGGTTTTAGATACATGACCAGCTTTCATTCAGGAAAAGGATTAGAATTCTGGTTAGCTTCTGATGGTAGAGCCAGGACAAAGCAGTGAAAATTATGGGGAGTTAGCTGGTTGCCAATTACTGAGAAGGACTATGTGACAATCAAGGTTGTTTTGCAGTAGAAGGGTTTGTTTCAAAAAATAACGGTCTCGGGCTTTCCTGGTGGCGCAGTGGTTGAGAGTCCACCTGCCAATGCAGGGGACACGGGTTCGTAAAAAAAAAAAAAAAAAAAAAAAAAATGGTCTCTCTAATCACTGGAAATGTTCAAGGAGAAGCTAGATGTTCTAGAGGAGTGAAATTATTCTAATAATGATAGCACAGGTGATATTGAATTTACCTTCTGTCTCTATCACATAGATATTATTGATTATCTTTTAGACCTATTGAAAGAAGAAACTATCATCCAGTTTTACCCTATAAAAATGTGTCTAGTTATATATAATACATGCCTCATTTGTCACAGAGTACACCAAATATATATTAAATATTTAATTCAACAAATATTTATCCAACAGCTATATGTTCCAGGTAGTTTGCTAGATGGTAGGGATAAAATAAAAAAAAAAAAAAAAACAAGATAAACAATGTCCTTGGCCTTATGGAGATTCTCTTCTGCTGTGGTAATCTCCAATATGATAAGTACTAAACAAAAGTAGAGTATTTGTTGTAACTGAAGCACAAAGTAAGTGCACAAAATGCAGAACATTTGTATTTGTAGAGGTGGAGGTGAGTAGTATTTTTTCTGAAGATACAAAATTCATATTGACTGCTGCAGGCTAAATGGTACTCATCCAATGAAAAAGATTGAAGGGTTGGAGGAGGGGGACAGAGCAAACCTGTTCCACGCAGAGGGAACAGCATTTGTGAAGCCCCAAATATGAAAAGGGAGTGAAAGCGAGACAAGAACACCCCAGGTTCGATGAACTAAAAGGAATTCAGAATCTATATTACAAAGCACTAGCTAAACTCTAAGCTCCCTGGCATCAACAACTTTCTTTTTAACCATGGAATCACAGTGTCCATCACACGAGCTGTTAACTAAAAGAGTTGTTGTATAAGCATGATTTTGTATGTTATCTCAGTAAGGAGTTGGTGTGAAGAGATGTTAAACTCTTACAAAGTTAAGCAGAGGGCCTAGTAAGAAATGTTAAAATTTTTGATTGATCCTAAGAGAAATTAGGGATCCAGGAAATGATTTTAACCATATAGCCAGTCAAGGGCTATTGCTTTTGTAAAAGACCTACATATGGCACAGGGACAAAGCCTATGTGACATCATGATCAACTATAATACATCAATCCAGACTTCCG
This sequence comes from Neophocaena asiaeorientalis asiaeorientalis, assembly GCF_003031525.2. NCBI lineage: Eukaryota > Metazoa > Chordata > Mammalia > Artiodactyla > Phocoenidae > Neophocaena > Neophocaena asiaeorientalis. The sequence continues at coordinate 7,727,487 of NW_020172492.1, forward strand.
CAAAGTACTTTTATATCAATCATACCTTATCACAAGTCTTCTTAGTAAAAACATTCCTGGTATCAGACTCACAATATGTGGGTCATTTATCTGTAATTCATAGAATTGGCTTTATTACTTCTATTTAAAAAAAATACAAACTCAGCCTTTTATTTTTAGTTAGATACTTACAAATATTTAACTGCTAATTTTTAAAAAATAATTAATTTATTTATTTTTGGCTGTGTTGGGACTTTGTTGCTGTGCGCAGGCTTTCTCTAGTTGCGGCGAGCAGGGGCTACTCTTCATTGCAGTGTGCAGGCTTCTCACTGCGGTGGCTTCTCTTGTTGTGGAGCACGGGCTCTAGGAGCACAGGCTTCAATAGTTGCGGCATGTGGGCTCAGCAACTGTGGCTCGCGGTCTCTAGAGTGCAGGCTCAGTAGTTGTTGCACACGGACTTAGCTGCTCTGTGGCATGTGGGATCTTCCCGGAGTGGGGCTCGAACCCATGTCCCCTGCATCGGAAGGTGGATTCTTAACCACTGCACTACCAGAGAAGTCCTGTTAATTTCTGAATGTTAAAAAATATAATATGGGGCTTCCCTGGTGGCACAGTGGTTGAGAGTCCGCCTGCCATTAGGGAAATTTATTTTTAATTATTAAATAAGTCAAACACAATTATTTCAGATATATTTTTAAAAAACTGAGGTTCAGTTAAGGAAAACAAGTGAAGACAGACCTAATTGCACATACTTAATAGTATGGAGATGAGTAAGTAACTAAAGGACATGGGGGTAACATTTCATGCACAGAAAGACATCATTTCCTAAATTATACCTTAGTGACCTGGAAGAGTTAATTTACCTAACACGGATGAGCAGTTTCCTCACAAGGAGTAGTTTTCTCTTTTCAGACCCATGATATTATTTGAATAAAAGAACAAGCTAAAGAAATGGACAGAAGTAATCCATCTTTTGTATATTGATTATAATTAATATGAATCTCAGTGGTTGCTACTGATGAAGACAGATTTATTCCTACTAAAATGGTGGAGTCCTTGCTTTCAGAGTTAACTTCTTATTTTCTTTTTTACGTCTCTATTAGTCTTTCACAAAGTACCCGATTAATCTTCAGCGTCAAATTAGCAAGCCCATCAAACATCTGTCTCATCAAATGCAGGCACTGGCAATTCTAGAATAAAGTGATGCTTAACCAAATTCATTCCTGAATCAGAATCATTGTTCATGTCAATTCAGTTTAATCCAGCAAGCTCTATAGTTCATCGATAGACTTATCATTTATACTTCACCCACTTCTAAGAAATAATTTGTTCACAGTACAAAACATACCCACTACTGCAACATTCCCTTTCATCTCCCAGTAAAACTAGAGCTGAAGAAAGCGTCTCAGTGTAGTGAGGACCAGCTAGTGGTGACATGCTAGAGGACTAATAGTCCAACATCCTGAGAGGTGACGAAACAAATTCTTCAATGAGAGCACAAGAAAATTTAAAAGTCTAGAATGCTATGAGCAAGTATTGATAGGACACAATAGGATATGGATGAACTGTAAAAGAGGAAGAGTTGAATTTATATCATGAGATGATTACTTGGCATTTAAATGTGAAATAATAATTGTCTTCCAAGTTTTAAGTGATGTTTCTCATATGAAATAGATATTACATATCCAGCCTGATGATTTTCATTTATTTATACAGATTTAGAACACTAAGATCCAAGGCTGGGTTCAAAGGCCACCTCCATGCTTAGGTAATAATCTTCTTTGCTAACACCTGTTTTTCCTTCTGCCAACTTCAGTTATCATTCTGGAAATCTTAGTTCTCTTAAGTCTTGCTTAATTTATATTTCTGGCCATAATGGGGTGTTATGGGCTGAATTACATCCCCCCGCCATTCCTGTGTTGATGTCCTAACCCCCAGTATCTTAGAATGTGGTTCTATTTGGAGATAGAACCTTTAAAGAGGTAATTCAGCTACAGTGAGGTCATTAGGGTGGGCCCTTATCCAAGGACTGGTGTCCTTTTAAGAAGAGGAGATCAGGACACAGACACAGAGGGAAGACCATATGTAGACACAGGAAGAAGCCCACCACCTATAAGCCAAAGAGGGAGGCCCTCAGAAGAAATCAACCCCTTGATCTTGGACTTCTAGACTGCAGAATTGTGAGGAAATAAATTTCTGTTGTTCAAGCCTCCCAGCCTGTGGTACTTTGTTTATGGCAAAAAAACCCCTAAAACTAGAAAATTATTCCATAGAGGAAATGGGAAATTCTGTAAGAAGTTATAATATAGTCAAAAGAACTCATAATCCTAAGAGTTACTGGTGCTTAGAAAAATACCACTCTATAGGGGAAATGATGTGCTGCAGACAGATTTCTCTAAGTTTGGAGTTTTCTGCTTTAATCGTCTAAGACAGGCATGAAATTCAGTGATATTCAATATCTTTAGCCGTCTGGCTATATATGGTTCATTGTACCAACTACTTGTGACATAGAATGTTACATTTTGAACTTAATCCTATTTTTTTAAAGAGATACAAGATCAAGAATGTGCAGGTCTGAGCTGAGAGGTGATAATCATAAAGCAATTAAACCTTTTAGGTTCATGTGATTCCTAAGTCAATGCAACGTATCATTGATTAATTTTATTATAAACAAACAGACACCACAAAAGTAGGGAGAACAGTTAAACTGTTAATTAGCTAAATGAGCCCTAATAAAGATATCATCCAATTATCCGAATGTGTCACATTTCCTTTATTTATAACAGTCTACCTATCCATCTATATTTAATGAACTATTTTAAAGCAAATTCCAAGTGTCATGTCACTTCACCTCTACATATTTCACATTATCTCTAAAAATGTGGATTTTTAAAAATGTAACTATAATATCATCATTGTATCTAACTAAAGTAAAATAATTCCACTATCATCTTAGATCAGTCCATACTGAAATTTTCATGTTTGCTTCAGAAGGGTGTTTTTACAATTTATTGTAGGTTCAAGTAAGGATCTGAAATAAGGCCGATACATTGTATTGGATTGTGTCTCTTAAGTCCTTTGATCTAGAGCAAAGCATTCAAGCCCTCCCCTTGCGCATAATTTACTTTTTCTCTTTGTTGTAAAGACTGAGTCAGTTGTCCTGTAGAAAATTTCATATTCTGATTTTTCCATTTGTTTTCTTCTGGTATCATTTAACTTGATTTAATTTGTTCTCTAACATCCTTATCCACATTTCCTGTCACTCTAGATTAGATCTAGATGCAGATTCCACGTTTGAGGAAAGAATACTACATGAGTAGTGCTGTAGACACCACATCATGAATAGTATTGTGGGTATCACATAAGGAGGCAGGTCATGTCTGTGGTCCCACGTTTAGCTGTTGACTTGTGGTTCTAGGTTGCAATACCTGATCCTTCCATTGCAAGTTTCCCATCCACCCTTTACCAAATGGTTTCACTGAATGATGATTACTGCTTGAAACAATTATTTAATTAGGCACAGAAAATTGGTTATTTTCTAATTTTATCGTGCCTTGAACAATTTAGCCTAAGTTTATCTATGAAGAAAATAATTTTTCTTCTTGGCTGAAATTATTTGCATACCCTGAAATACAGGTAGAATGAAAGGGACAGAATAAGCTGTAGGTGCCTTAGTTACTTTCAATATTTTCAAAGATTTATTTACTTGTGTGTCATTTGGTTTCCTCTCGTTTCTTTGATAATCATCATGAACTTATGGAGGTTTATACATATTTGCTCAGAGGCACACTGATATTCTTTGGGCTATTCCAACGCACTCGTTAAGAGTGCTACAGAAGCAAGAACTGTTTGTGCCTTTTATTTTATCATTCTTAATTCAGAACACTTTTTGTCATCTAGCGACATTTTTCTGAGTATTTTTCACTATTATCGCTTTAGACATCAACAGTAGAGGTACACTCTTTAAGTACAGTATATAATGTAGAAGTGCATTATTAAGGTCACATCACCTAAGAGTTAAAAATTCAGCTAATATATTCATTAAGGAAAGATCACAGATTTACAGTAGTATCACACATAAGAAAAGGCATGCAAAGAGAGAGGTCAAAAAAGCAAAATTCAAATGCGAAATGGTTAACTTTGGAACATAGCAGGAGTGGCCTCCTGTTCCTACCGTTTCCCTGGGCAGCAGCAGTTATGGTGGGAGGAACACGTGATTCTGATCTGGAATCTGTATTCTTTACAAAGAATAACAAACAGTTTCTATAATTAATTGACAGGAAGAACAACATATAAAGCATTCATTTTGTTATTCCAAGTGGACCAAAATTTAAAAATTGCTAAAGGAAGTCCCAGAAAGTTTAGAACTTGAGAAGATCTTAAGAAATATCTAGGGAAACTTTTTTTATGTAAGAGCAATCCATTGGCCAAATGACGTGCCATAATCACAAACACAGAGATACAGCCAAGTAGAGAATTCACTCCCGGCTTTCCACTACTGCGTGTTGATCTCTAGTAAGGAAATAATCACTATGTCCTTTCAATTCTTTATATCTCCCATAATACTACCATAAGACAATCAGCCTTAATATATTTTTCTAATATCTTTATGGAACTACAACTGCTTTACAATGCTGTGTTAGTTTCTGCTGTATAACAAAGTGAAACAGCTATACTTACAAATATATAATCCTATATCCCCGCCCTCTTGCATCTCCTTCCCAAGGTCCCTATCCCACCCCTCTAGGTGGTCACAACACTGAGCTAATCTCCCTGTGCTATGCGGCTGCTTCACACTAGCTATCTATTTTATGTTCGTTTGCATTAATATGTCAATGCCACGCTCTCACTTCGTCCAGCTTACCCTTCCCCCTCCCTGTGTCCTCAAGTCCATTCTCTATGTCTGCATCTTTATTCCTGTCCTGCCCCTAGGTTCTTCAGAACCATTTTTTTTTAAGATTCCATATATATGTGTTAGCATATGGTATTTGTTTTTCTCCTTCTGACTTACTTCACTCTGTATGACAGACTCTAGGCCCATCCACCTCACTACAAATAACTCAATTGCGTTTCTTTTTATGGCTAATATTCCATTGTATATATGTGCCATTTCTTCCTTATCCATTCATCTGTGGATGGACACTTAGGTTGCTTCCATGACCTGGCTATTGTAAATAGTGCTGCAATGAACATTGTGGTACATGACTCTTTGTGAATTATGCTTTTCTCAGGGTATATGCCCTGTAGTGGGATTGCTGGGTCATATGGTATATCTATTTTTAGCTTTTTAAGGAACCTCCATACTGTTCTCCAGAGTGGCAATATCAATTTACATTTATATCAACAGTGCAAGAGGGTTCCCTTTTCTCCACACCCTCTCCAGCATTTATTGTTTGTAGATTTTTTTAATGATGGCCATGCTCACTGGTGTGAGGTGATACCTCATTGTAGTTTTGATTTGCATTTCTCTAATGATTAGTGGTGTTGAGCAAACTTTCATGTGTTTGTTGGCAATCTGTACATCTTCTTTGGACAAATGTCTATTTAGGGCTTCTGCCTGTTTTTGGATTGGGTTATTTATTTATTTATTTTTATATGGAGCTGCATCTGCTGATTGTATATTTTGGAGATTAATCCTTTGTCAGTTGCTTCATTTGAAAATATTTCCTCTCATTTGGAGGGTTGTCTTTTCATCTTGTTTATGGTTTCCTTTTATGTGCACAAGCTTTTAAGTTTCATTAGGTCACATTAGTTTATTTTTGCTTTTATTTCCATTTTCTAGGAGATGGGTCAAAAAGGATCTTGCTGTGATTTATGACATAGAGTGTTCTACCTATGTTTTCCTCTAAGGGTTTTATAGTGTCAGGCCTTACATTTAGGTCTTTAATCAACTTTTAGTTTACTGTTTTGTATGGTGTTAGGGAGGGTTCTAATTTCACTCTTTTACATGGAGCTCTCCAGTTTCCCAGCACCACTTATTGAAGAGGCTGTCTTTCCTCTATTGTATATTCTTGCTTCCTTTATCAAAGATAAGGTAATCATATGTGTGTGGCCTTATCTCTGGGCTTTCTATCCTGTCCCTTTGATTTATATCTCTGTTTTTGTCCCAGTACCATACTATTTCATTACTGTAGCTTTGTAGTATAGTCTGAGGTCACGGAGCCTGATTCCCAGTTCCCTTTTTCTTTCTCAAGATTGCTTTGGCTATTCAGGGTCTTTTGCATTTTCATACAAATTGTGAATTTTTTGGTTCTACTTCTGTGAAAAATGCCAGTGGTAGTTTGATATGGATTGCATTGAATCTGTAGATTGCTTTGGGTAGTAGAGTCATTTTCACAATGTTGATTCTTCCAATCCAAGAACATGGTATATCTCTCCATCTGTTTGTATCATCTTTAATTTCTTTCATCAGTGTCTTATAGTTTTCTGCATACAGGTCTTTTGTCTCCTTAGGTAGGTTTATTCCTAGGTATTTTCTTCTTTTTGTTGCATTGGTAAATGGGAGTGTTCCCTTAATTTCTTTTTCAGATTTTTCATCATTAGTGTATAGGAATGCAAGAGATTTCTGTGCATTAATTTTGTATCCTGCTATTTTACCAAATTCATTGATTGGCTCTAGTAGTTTGCTGGTAGCATCTTTAGGATTCTCTATGTATAGTATCATGTCATCTGCAAACAATGACAGTTTTACTTCTTCTTTTCTGATTTGGATTCCTTTTATTTCTTTTTCTTCTCTAATTGCTGTGGCTAAAACTTCCAAAACTATGTTGAATAATGGTGGTGAGAGTGGGTAACCTTATCTTGTTCCTGATCTTAGTGGAAATGGTTTCAGTTTTTCACCACTGAGAACGATGTTGGCTGTGGGTTTGTCATATATGTCCTTTATTACATTGAGGTAAGTTCTTTCTATGTCTACTTTCTGGACAGTTTTTATCATAAATGGTGTTAAATTTTGTCAAAAGCTTTTTCTGCATCTACTGAGATTATCACATGGCTTTTATCCTTCAGTTTGTCTATATGGTGTACCACACTGATTGATTTGCATATATTGAAGAATCCTTGTATTCCTGGGATAAACCCTACTTGATCATAGTATATGATCCTTTTAATGTGCTGTTGGATTCTGTTTGCTAGTATTTTGTTGGCGGTTTTGAATCTATGTTTTTCAGTGATATTGGCCTGTAGTTTCTTATTTTGTAACATCTTTGTCTGGTTTTGGTATCAGGATGATGGTGGCCACATAAAATGAGTTGGGGAGGGTTCCTACCTCTGCTATATTTTGGAAGAGTTTGAGAAGGATAGGTGTTACCTCTTCTCTAAATGTTTGATAGAATTCTCCTGTGAATCCATCTGGTCCTGGGATTTGTTTGTTGGAAGATTTTTAATTACAGTTTCAATTTCAGTGCTCGTGATTGATCTGTTTATATTTTCAATTTCCTCCTGGTTCAGTCTGAACATTGTGCTTTCCTAAGAATTTGTACATTTCTTCCAGGTTGTCCATTTCATTGGCACATAGTTACTTGTAATAATCTCTCATGATCTTTTGTATTTCTGCGGTGTCAGTTGTCACTTCTCCTTTTTCATTTCTAATTCTACTGATTTGAGTCTTCTCCCCTTTTTTTTCTTGATGAGTCTGGCCAATGGTTTATCAATTTTGTTTATCTTCTCAAAGAACCAGCTTTTAGTTTTATTGATCTTTGCTATTGTTTCCTTCATTTTTTTTTCATTTATTTCTGATCTGATCTTTATGATTTCTTTCCTTCTGCTAACTTTGGGGATTTTTTGCTCTTCTTTCTCTAATTACCTTAGATGTAAGGTTAGGTTGTTTATTTGAGATGTTTCTTGTTTCTTGAGGTAGGATTGTATTGTTATAAACTTCCCTCATAGAACTGCTTTTACTGCATACCATAGGTTTTGGGTCATCGTGTTTTCATTGTCATTTCTTTCTAGACACTTTTTGATTTCCTCTTTGATTTCTTCAGTGGTCTCTTGCTTATTTAGTAGCGTATTGTTTAGCCTCCAGGTATTTGTATTTTTCTTACAGTTTTTTCCTGTAATTTATTTCTAGTCTTATAGCATTGTGGTCAAAAAAATACTTGATACGATTTCAAGTTTCTTAAATTTACCAAGGGTTGAACTGTGACCCAAGATATGATCTATCCTTGAGAATATTCCATGAGCACTTGAAAAGGAAGTGTATTCTGCTGTTTTTGGATGGAATGTCCTAAAATATCAATTAAGTCCACCTTGTTTAATGTATCATTTAAAGCTTGTGTTTCCTTATTTATTTTCATTTTGGATGATCTGTCCATTGGTGAAAATGGGGTGTTAAAGTCCCGTACTATTATTGTGTTACTGTCAATTTCCTCTTTCATGGCTCTTAGTATTTGCCTTATGTATTGAGGTGCTCCTATGTTGGCTGCATACATATTTACAATTGTTATACCTTCTTCTTGGATTGATCCCTTCATCATTATGTAGTGTCCTTCCTTGTCTCTTGTAATAGTCTTTATTTTAAAATCTATTTTTTTGATAGGAGAATTGCTACTCCAGCTTTCTTTTGATTTCCATTTGCATGGAATATCTTTGTCCACCCCCTCACTTTCAGTCTGTATGTGTCCCTAGGTCTGAAGTTGGTCTCCTGAAGACAGCATACATATGGGTCTTGTTTTTGTATCCCTTCAGCTAGTCTATGTCTTTTGGTTGGAGCATTTATTCCACTTACATTTAAGGTAATTATCAATATGTATGTTCCTATGACCATTCTCTTAATTGTTTTGGGTTTGTTATAGTAGGTCTTTTCCTTCTCTTGTGTTTCCTGTCTAGAGAAGTTCCTTTAGCATTTGTTGTAAAGCTAGTTTGGTGGCAATGAATTCTCTTAGCTTTTGCTCGTCTATAAAGTTTTTAATTTCTCTGTCAAATTTGAATGAGATCCTTGCTGGGTAGAGTAGTCTTGGTTGTAAGTTTTTCCCTTTCATCACTTTAAATATGTCCTGCCACTCCCTTCTGGCTTGCAGAGATTCTGCTGAAAGATCAGTTGTTAACCTTATGGGGATTCCCTTGTGTGTTATTTGTTGCTTTTCCCTTGCTGCTTTTAATATTTTTTCTTTGTATTTAATTTTTGATAGTTTGATTAATATGTGTCTTGGTATGTTTCTCCTTGGATTTATCCTGTATGGGATGCTCTGTGCTTCCTGGATTCGATTGACTATTTCCTTTCCCATATTAGGGAAGTTTTCAACTATAATCTCTTCAAATATTTTCTCAGTCTGTTTCATTTTCCTCTTCTTTTTCTGGGACCCCTATAATTCGAATGTTGGTGCATTTAATGTTGTCCCAGAGGTCTCTGAGACTGTCCTCAAATCTTTTCATTCTTTTTCTTTATTCTGCTCTGTGGTAGTTATTTCCACTATTTTATGTTCCAGGTTACTTATCCATTCTCCTACCTCAGTTATTCTGCTATTGATTCCTTCTAGAGAATTTTTAATATCATTTATTGTGTTGTTCATCATTGTTTGTTTGCTCTTTAGTTCTTCTAGGTCCTTGTTAAATGTGTCTTGTATTTTCTCCATACTATTTCCAAGATTTGGGATCATCTTTGATATCATTACTCTGAATTCTTTTTCAGGTAGACTGCCTATTTCCTCTTCATTTGTTTGGTCTGGTGGCTTTTTATTTTGCTTCTTCATCTGCTGCATATTCCTCTGTCTTGTCATTTTACTTAACTTACTGTGTTTGGGGTCTCCTTTTTGCAGACTGCAAGTTCATATTTCCTGTTGTTTTTGGTGAATGCCCCAGTGGGTAATTTTGGTTCAGTGGGTTGTGTAGGCTTCCTGGTGGAGGGGACTGGTGCCTGTGTTCTGGTGGATGAGGCCGGATATTGTGTTTCTGGTGGGCAGGACCACATTAAGTGGTGTGTTTTTGGGTGTCTGAGAACTTATTATGGTTTTAGGCTGCCTCTCTGCTAATGCGTGGGGTTGTGTTCCTCTCTTGTTAGTTGTTTGGCATGGGGTGTCAAGAACTGGAGCTTGCTTGTCGTTGAGTGTAGTTGGGTCTTAGCATTGAGATAGAGATCTCTGGGAGAGCTCTCGCTGACTGATATTACGTGGGGCTGCAAGGTCTCTGGTGGTCCAATGTCCTGAACTCGGCTCTCACACCTCAGAGGCTCAGGCCTTACACCCAGCCGGAGCACCAAGAAGACCCTGTCAGCCACACAGCTTTTGGGAAATCTGAGGTCTTCTGCCAGCATTCAGTAGGTGTTCTGTAGGAGTTGTTCCACATGTAGATGTATTTCTGATGTATATGTAGGGAGGAAGGTGATCTCCACGTCTTACTCCTCTGCCATCTTGAAGGTCCTCCAGCGGGCTTAATATTTTTTCAGGTATTTTTAACAACCATAATGTTCTCTTCATATTTTAATGTTATTTTCCAAAAGGTTTTACATACACAAAATATAAATACATATAATATAAATATATATGTGTGTGTGTACATATATATATACACAAACACACCTACATATATATATATATGTAAAAAACATGATTAGATACAACAAATTCTAAAAAGTATCTTATCCCTCTTTGTTTTAAGTGAAATTTACATAATATGTAAATATGTAATTATTATTTGACCAAGATGTTTTTCCCCCTTAAGACATTTTTAGAATTCTGTGAATCATCATTGCTTTGTTTGCAGGAGATATGTGCATTTGTGTTGTCTTATTAAAGAGTTTAGAAAACTGACCCAAATTCAATCACTGACACACAAAAAGAAAATTACTTTCAAGATATCAGTCTGACTTCTATCCTTCAAAGAACACTCTGACATTAGAAGTTGATAGTTTAGCAGAAATTCTGGGGCCCAAGGCTGTTTTACAGCAGCTGCTTTATTGATCCAGACCACATTCAGTTATTTGTCATGGTCTTTTCTAAAAATCTAACTTGCTTGTGTTCAGAGGTGGAAGAAAAGAGCAACAAATGCTTGCTGTTGCCTCCTAGCAAAACAAAGTGAAAACTCTGCCATTGTACAGTAACTTGAAACTTTCACCATCTTCAATTCAAACATTTCAGGAAAATACAGATTTTCAGAATTACCAAGTGGATAAACACTATAATCTTCAATTTCTTCATTGTAAAATCAGGATCATAATCGGAGCTCTGCAATAATATTATTCTGTGATGATGCCTATACCATGACTGGTTCATAAAAGTTTCCATTAAATGTCATCTATTATTATCCATATTAGTAATATAGTTATTTTACTAATGTGAATAAGAGTAGCTTGTTCCCATATAGACTTTATTCATTGGCTTACACTAAGTTTCAGAGGAATAAGTTTAAAAATTTTTACTTTTATTAGTTGGTGATGAAAACTGAAACTAGAGAAAGAGAAAAAACTAAAGTGTGTCTGGTGTAACAAATGTTTTAGCAAGCTTCCCTGATATTATGTAATGTAATTGTTACCCTAACCCTGTGACGGAGCTATGAACTGTTCAAGCTCACATATCAGGTTCCCTATCGTGTTCAGGTTCATAGTATTTGAAAGAAAAGGAATAATGCCCTCAGAAGAGATTGCATATATTCTCTGACTACCTTGTGATGTAATTATCATAAATGACAATAAAAGTCCCAACTCAACCTACAAATTTCTTAAATGAAAATTCTCTCTTAAATAAACTAAATTTGTTTCCTTCTACATATTCAAGAGAGCAAACCAATCAACAGATGTTTGTTTTACCTATAACAAAAAATTTGTAGCACTATTCCAACGCCACTATTTAAATATAAGTAAATACATAAATTATACACACACACATGTACTTTGAATGCAAATACTTCTGTAATAGAAGTTGTTAATGAGTGCCTGCAAGAGCCCCAGGCATGGAATCGTAGGAGAGGGTTGCCTAGAGAAGATGACCAGTGAAATTCAGAGATACCTCAGAGCTAAAATCCTCCAAGATATACAGCATAAACCTCAACTGAGGTCATTTAAATGGTATATTAAACTAAGGTCTTTGATCATGTGTAAATGTTTTAGGTATTGGAACTCAATATCTAGTGTGAAAGATGGCAGGCTTTGAAGAATCTAGAAAAATCGAAGGCAACTGACAAGTAAGGAAAGGCAATCTTGACATCTATTTTGTGAAGACTCTCTTCAAATTCCTGGCACGTAGGAGTTCAAGATTCTCTCTGTTGTTTGGTAGGTTCTTCTGTGCACAGACCCATATTGTACTGTATTTATTTATTTTGTAGTTAATCTTTTCCAAATGTGCCCACTCACACACCACACACAACTTCCCTTTCCCAAGGATACATACATTTATTCTTATCTATTTTGTAGGTTATAGGCCCTCAGGTTTGAAGGTCTTTATCAGAAAACAATAAATAGTGGCTTAAACCAGACTGAAAGTTTATTTGACTTTTAGTTAAAGCTAGTAGGCAGGTCGGGGGAAAGGGAAACTGTACACCAGGAGGCTACCCAGGAACCCCGATTCCACCTGTTTTTTGTTTTTCGAATTCCCCCCATCACTGAGTACGGTCTTTCTCTTCACAATTAGGGCCAATTCACTTTCACTGTGTCCACATTTCAGCCAGTGAGAAGAGAGAAAGAGGAGGTGGCACATAGGTTGCTTCCTTTTAAGCTTTGGGGACAGACTATGCAAACTGCTCCACACCCCGATCTTACTGGCTTCATTACATGGACACATCTAGCTGCAGGTAGAGGGGCAAATGCAATCTCTAACTAAGCAATCATGTGCCCTGGCAAATGGGGGGGGGGATGTTGTGATTGAATGAAGAAGGGAAAATGGACATGAGGAATTCAATTAGCAGTCTCTGCCACATCATATTAAGGAAAAATAATATAGTCTTCAAAGAACTAAGGACAGTACAATCTTCAAAGAACTAAATGGCTGGTCAAAATCATGATGGCTTATCTTACACAGTGATGTCAGACAGTTTTTAGGCCCTGACAATGAGTCCACTATGTGTTCCCAATTCTCCAAATCCATCTACCTGCTTTGAGACTCCCTTAGCTACACAAAGAAGGATGTACCAAGGGACTCATCAGAACAGAACAGACACAAATGCTTGCCCTCATGGAGCAGGGGGTATGATGACCATAACTAGGCATCACAAGTGATAACATCTCCCAAGAAGTTAGGCCCCAAATACTGAGAGCAATACATGAGGGAAAGTAGATGGAGAAAAAGGAGGTTATATGAGAATACTTCTTATGAGATGAAATTGAGACTCATATCTATCATTTCACTGTTATGGGTCTCATTTTCTTCAAAAGGAATGCGATTGGATTCATCGATTTCTAAAATTTCTTCCAGCTCTCCTATCCTATTAAATAATACTTTCAAGTCTTTAAGGAGTTAGTGTACTGTTCTAGAGGGCAATTGCTTAAATCCAATAATTTATATTTTCTTTAGTTTTGCTATTTTGCTAAAGCTTTTTAATATCCACCCTTCAATTAAAATTCTGCAAGTTAAAACTAATGCTCACATGAAATCATTAAATTCAGTGATGTTAAGATGATATAAACAGATTTCCATTTTCTAACTGAATCCTTACACTAGATTTAGTTCCTTTTTTGTTGTATCTTATAAAGTAAAAGGTGGTAAAAATAATTATATTATCCACATATAATAACTCCATAATCTGGTTTCCACTCAGAGACTATTAGTATACCTGACTTCAAAGATGTTGTTAATGCAGTTTTGAAATTTTGATGTATTGATTTTTTCCTAGGGGATAAGAACTATCCCAAATGGAAAATATGATTTGTAGTTTATTCATTACAAGTAGGAAAGGCCTGAGGAAATTTTAATAAAATAAGATTTAGTTATAAAATACAATGAAAATCAGAATTAACTTTTGTTTACAATCAGCCAATTGTTAAAATAAGCCAGTTATGATCATTTTGTGCAGTTAGTTAATGCTGGGGAGGGGAGATAATGATGTGCTTTAGTTTGAGATATTTTTTTTGAGTAAAAAAGTGTCCAACTCTACAAAATTAATCACTTCATCCACCAAATAGAGTTACTTAGCCAAGTCTACAACATTGTTAGTGAAGGAAAGGATATTTGTAAATTATCAATCTTTATAAACCAACAAAAGTAGTATTTTTTGTTACAAATTATTTTAGTTTAAACAAGCAAGATTAGGAAGAAAATCTCCAAATACTCAGAGATCAAAATAATCTGTCCTTTGTCTTAACACCCAACATTGCAGTGACATTTCAGCGCATCTTATCATTATAGTATAATCATATGTGTTTCCTTTATTCTTCTCTTCAGTGCCAACCACAGTGCATGAAACATGGTAGGCACTCAATATGCATGTGTAAGTATGTGTGGGACTAACTTCAATTGGATCTTGAAAGAATAGAGTTTAAGTTAGAATTCTGCAGTATATTTACCAAAACATGATTTGAAATTTTACCTATCTTGTATATTTGTGTATATCTTATATATATACCTTGCTTATATACTTCTACAGCTTTATTACAATCTAATACTCATTTCTCTTACAAGGCAAGGGTAAACTTCTTTGTTAAAGTACCTTCTAGCAAATCTGGACTTTTATATTATTAATCATATTGGCTTTTTTTTCTTTTAAAATAGTTCTGTATTGAAACCTCTGCTTTACTATACAGAGCGATTGTCTCCCACTGCTTTCTGGTTTCCCAGTATTATGCCAGCTTCCTTGCTTTTTCACTAATGCTTGGAGTTTCTTTTTTATAGTGTGCCATCCCCTTGTTCCTGTCCAAAGGGCAATGACAATATCTACCCTGTAGCTCCAGTGCCACACATGGCCTGGCATCTGATAGGCACTTAACAATGGTTCTTAAAATTACAATTATAAGTTACAAAATTACTTTATTCATATAATAGTTTAGGCAATACATATCATTGAATTACAAGACAGTTCAGGGAGATGATAACGTAATGCAGAAGGGAGAATACATATCCTTCTGAGATGGGCCACAGAATTGAACACCAAATTCACCTTGGTGATGTGCTCACTGGGGATTTAAATCTGGAAGTAAATAGAGTGCTTATTCTGCTGTTTTCCAACTGTGCTGGTCCCAGGAGCAGAGAACACCTGCCCTGAGGACAACATACAATATTGTGACTTTATTAAAGCCTTGCCCAGCGGTCAGGACACCCGTGAACCCTTCTGGGATCCAGAAAGAGCTGCACACAGCACTCTTTCCTTAAGGGACTGACACTAAAATGAAGAAACTCTGAGTTTCTGATTTTTATGGTCACAGATGGAACTTGCCTAAGTTCATTACTTATAAAATGTGAATATGACATTTTTGTGCAAAAGGTCAGAAACAATCATCTACACATATTCCAAGCAAATTAAGCTTAAAATGTAATTTTTTACAAGTCAAAAGAAACTGGTTGAATTTTGATTCAATATAAAGGTGTTTTCATTTACTTATTTAAAACATAAGGTCTATTTTTTCTCTTATGAAAGACTGAAATAATTTAAATCATCCTGTTAAGAGTTGAACAGGCCTAATTTATATAAGGCACTGCTTTCAAATTAAGCTCAGATTTTTCTCTTATCAGTATGTATAGACCCCATCATTATCATCATAATCTTTTTAATGATTCAATTGATTCAGTGTACAGGATAGAACCCATCCCAATTTCTGAGTTTCACATCTGAAGACACTTCATTACATCACCTCAATAGTGATTTCCTTCACACAAAATCAAGCAACTGATAAAACACTTTAAAGAATTCTTTGTTATTCTGGCAACCAGCCCACTTGTAAAAATGGCACTTAATCTTTATTTATAGCTTTGTTCTCAATTGTGTCTCCCTCTTTGTGAGAAATCCTTTTAATTTCCTCTCTCAAATATTTCCACAAACATATTATACACACAAAGTGTGACTTGAAAAACCACTAGTCCTTTAAAAGTTAATCAGAATGTGCAAATTGTATTTCAAAATTAGTTTCTTCGAATTCAAGTGTGTTAATTGCAGGGTAAAAATGTAGAATTATTTGGTCACACAGGGCAAAATAACACTGCTGCTATAAGTCCGAGAGGCATAAGTTGGTCTTAAGAAAGATCTTAATCATTATGTACAACTTAATTTCGAATGTTCAGTTTAGAAAAGTAGGGACCTATGTGCAGTTTTCTTGGTCAATACTCAGAGCCTTACCCCATGCTTTCTCTCTGATGGATTTCCCCACCAAGGCCTGCCTTCCAGTTGGTATTTATTATTTCCCTCAGACTACAGCTCTTCCAGAAAATATGCCTGGCAGGCCCATACTATTAAGTTCCTAAAATCAAACCATAAACTATCAGAAAGTGAGGCCAACCAAAAGGAACAAAAGCAATCCTGCTAACACCCTTCTCAGGGTTTAGGACATGGCGCATGACAGCAGGATCCTATTAAATCTGAGATCTCCTGGTGCATCCCAGGAGCACACTTGCTACTTAGCTCTAAGTAGGACCATCTACATCTACGTAGGCTGTGGGTACCAGAGCAAAATGAAAATGTAGTCTCCTATTCAAAAAGCAGAAAAGAAGCATTTTCCTTTTTTTTCTATGATTTCTCTCCTGACTGGTGTTTTTATAGTGCTTTTAATTGAAATTTAGTGCTGTACTCCTTGAGACAAAGAAATATTTATTAGCAGGGTTTGAGCTGAACCTCAGTTGCCTGAGGCCCTGCACAGCGACTTGCTGTTTGGTGTGTGTCTGAACCTGACCTTCTCTGTGTCTCAGGCCCTGATCGCTGAACAGAACCGTTGGTGGGCAAGGCCAGGAAAGTGGCCAGCTGAGAGCCCATCCTGAGGACACAAGGTGACAGTGGGAGGGGAGACAGCACTTAAGGTGAGACTCCAAGTCCATGGTTGCCTGATCAGGAGTCCTATTTGACTTAACTTAAAAAACACAAATTCAGAGATCAAGTTATTAAGATTTCAAGGCAGCTTCAAACCCAAGTGTGAGACACATTTCTGAGCATCTGCCCTGGGTTACTGCTCTGTTCTTATGCCCATGAGCATGCCCGGAATCTAGGTGATAGTTGTGGGAGGACTTGAAACAAAGAGCGGGTATGTGGGGGAGGAGAGAGGGTGAGAGAAGGCTGTCCTTGAAATTCAGTCTTTTCTATATTTGAGTTGCATCTTAAGACTAGAATGATGTCACTATTTTATCTGATCCCCTAAAAACAGCAATAAACTCTGACCTTCTCAGTCACAGACAGACTAGAAATTAAGGGATGAATCACAGGGTAGGCCTGAGTGTACAGCTGGGCCTAGAAAGGCCATCTGCCTCAGCATGACCACCAGCAGCCCCTGGGAGCTCCAGAGCTGGAGGCTGCCAGCCGGAACCAGTAATTATTTCCTCACCATTATCTTTTTTCAGGGGACCTGCTCCTGGCTCCTGGTTCCAGGGCTGCTTAAGCCTCCATGGAATCAGGTTTGGCTCCCTTGTATGTTTTAAATAAAGTGCCTGTAAATGCTGGACATATTGGGATGAGTTGCCTCAGGAAAAAGCTAGTAGAGGTGCCTCCTTCCAATGACTTTTTTGTTTTAAAGACAGAGTTGATCTTCTCCTCCTGTTTCAAACCTTTGTTTCCCTTTGTCCTTAGAATAAAATCCATTTTCTCTTTGCAGATGCTTTACCAGGCTCTGTCCTGTACAACCTCTTGGTTAGGAATCTCTCTTCTGAATGCCCATCGTTTGCCAATAACATAGCCCTTCATTATGGAATGTAGATTTTAACGTATGTATTACTTTCCCCATAAGTCTTAGGCTCCTTGAGAGGAAAAATGTTCTCTTGTTTTTTATTGAATTCCTAGGATCTCACAGTGCCTGTCACATCAGAAGCTCAATAAGTATTAGTTAAGTGAATAAATATTGATCTTAGAACTATGGAGGAGCAGAGACAACAAGCTGATGAGATTTTAGGGAAAGAAAACACCCAAGGATATTCATTGCAGAATGAAAGGCTTCTTAACCCCAAGGGTAGCAGCTGGCCCATCTCCTTCTCCCTGTTCATGGCATGACAGTAGATAGAGGATGGTGATTAGATTTCCATCAGCCCAGCTTCGTGGTCTTTTGGAACCATGTCGACTCCTCCACGGGCTCCATCACTGGAAGGTCTGCTGCAGCCACAGCTGCTGCCGTGTCTACTCTGAATGCTGCTTTCCATGCATTGGGCCGTGTTCTGTAGAAGGCACTTTACGATGTGAGAGCAGCTGCTGAAACATCTGCCACAACCTGACAGTGGATGTTTCCTGAGAATGCTCATCAATTTTAAAGCACTTTCACAGCAAAAGGCAGGACGAAAAGAAGACTGATAACAGAGATACCTGTGGCTATATATGCAAGCCCTTCAAAATTGGTGCCTTGTTTGTCATGCGTGTGCCCATTTAGTAACAAGTGCTTTCAGAGAAGAACATCAGCGATCATCGTTTCAGCTATCATGGACCTGGTTTTGACTCTACTAGTTTATATCTAGGGGGAGTATTACAACCATTGGTCCTTGAGACCAATATTTCTGAAATTTTAGTTTTCCAGTTCCTGACTTCACAATTTTTACTGTATGTATATACAGCCCTGTACCATAGTTCATTTGATAAAGTAAATTAACTCATAATTTTATTTTTTAATAAAAGGAAAATTTTCTAACACTGAGACGAATGGGAAACAAGCAAAAATTCTCCTAAATACAAACTGTAAAAAGAAATAAAATGGAAACAAAAGTATTCAACCAAAAAGGAAGCATGGATCATAAAATCTTAAATAAGAAAATAAAAACTAAGACAAACTGTCTTGACGTCACTTAATTTAAGGCCAAGAAGAAGTACTTTATCAACAATAAAATTATCTGTGTATGTGTTAACCAGATCTGAGAATGGGATCTCATTTGTGTATTCTTTTGGAAAGGGTAAAATATCTGACCATCTCCTTGGCTACAACTGCAGTAAAGAGGCACATCACTGCCCCATTCCTCTGGTTTACATGAAGGGAGGTTTTCCATAAACAGGCTCCAGACTCTCTCTGCCTTACCTCTTCCTCCACCATAAGGAAGGTGAAGAACCTTACCTAGCTGCGAGCTTGTTAGAAAGAACTGGGCATGTGCAGTGCTGTTTCTCCCTCTTTCCTCCTGGGAGCAGGCTCGGCCTTAGGGATTTCTGCCCCGTTGGGAGGGTTGCCTGCTCTTCTGTGGTGGCTCTTTTTCAGAGGGGCCATTAGCATCAGAGGAATAGCTATGCTATTTTGCTACCCTGGGGGCTAGTTTTCACTCTTAGGGAGAAGTCTTCAGTGTTGCCTGGATTTACTCTCAGGAGGAAGTGGATTAAGTCTGTCTAAATTGAAGGCTCAATATAAGCTTGCTCATTTCACTAAAATTGTCTTAAATCATGTCCTTCAATATGGAGTAATAAAAATAATGTATTGGTTTCTCATCAATTGCTCTTTTGTTTCTCAAATTGTTCAGAAACAGGACAAGAAAAAGGGTTTTTTCTTTTGAGAGGTGGTCCTCTGTGACTCAAATTTTTGGACAGCAAGAATGAATTTCTAATCAGAATGATGTGATTTTTATGGAGTTTCTTTATTCTGAGAAGCCAGCTGAAATGATTTCTTAAATTTGTTCTTCTGAATGTGTTAATTTATTTGGTCATATCTGAAAGGTGATGAAAGAGAGATTTCTTATCTATTCCCATCTAACTTGGGAAAAAATATGTAAGAAGAATTCATCAAAGCTTTACAATTCTTCTTTATAATGTTAAAATATTCTCAGGGAATTTTCATATAAGTTAATAATGAAGTGATTTAAAAAGTAAGAGTGCTTAAACAATTTTAGTTGATTGTCCATATAGATGCAGTGAGAAGACTTGCTCCCAGAGCCCTAGGTATACAATGTCTGGAACAGTAATGGTAATTACAGCACTTTTTGGTATTAGTAGTAGTCTAAGCCCTAGAGTGTATCTTTAATTTTGACAACCCATGAGATAGGTACTCATTTCTTTCCTTTCAGCAGCTTAAACCAAAACTTAGAAACATGGAGTTGCATTAATCATACACATTATAAGTGAAAGCCCATTTCAGGCCTGTCTGACCCTAGGCCCACCACTGATGGCTGCATTTTCTTCCTCATTGGAACTGAAATGGAATCAGAGACAATAGCTTGGTCTTTTAAGAGCCCGTAGTCTTCTAAGAGCAGACAGAGAGAAGCTAGGGCTTGTCATCAGTGCTTTGGCATATCAGAGAGATATGAGTGGATGGAGATGGAGAGAGGGCTTCCCAGGTGGTTTAGGAAGAGTGAGCAAAAGCTTAAGAGAGAACATGACATTTACTAAGAGCAGGCAAAAAATTATTTTGATTCCACTAAATAAAGTGATAAGTGAATAGGTTAATAGAGACAATGAAGCAACTGAAAATCCAGACAGAAAGGCTTAACCTGTTGTGGTGGACAATGGGAAGGGAGGGACAAGAACTGACTTTAAATGAACTTCTTCCTGGAGCCAGGCAGGGAGTAAGACACATTACAAATGATGATTCTTTGAATTCCCATGACACCTTATCAGGGAGAAAGTTTAATTCCTATTTTATAGTAGAACAATTGAGTTTAGTAAATTACTGTGAATCAAACAAGTAGTAATACATAGATCTTAGATTTAAAGTATACCTCAGAGTGACCCTAAAGCAAAGTGGGACACTTAGGAAGGGCAATGAGTTGGGGGAGAATGAGCTCAGTTTGGGATAAGTCATATTTAGGGTAGAAACATATTATCACGTAGAAAAAATCTTATTTGTTGGTGGGTTGTAGGACTGTTCAAGATTTAAGAAGGATATTGGGAGCTACAGTGCAGTAGACTTGATAATTCTCCCCCAACCCTGCTCCTCAAGAATTCACTTCTCTTCTCCACTGTGTAGCTAACAAGAGGCTTGGAGGGATTAACTCTGCCCCTCCCCTACTTTGTCATAAAAATTCCACCTTCATTACTACAGTGACTGAACAGGGAAATGCTAGTACGTAGGGTACTCTGGCCACAAGCTCTGATTCAAGGGTGGTCTAGTCAGTGTAAAGCTCAAGATTTTTATTTGACAGTTGTGAAAAAGACCTCTCTCTATTTCTCTCCTTGAATGTGAACACATAGTGCTGTTGCCGTTAAAACACTCTTTCTATCATGCGGGACGTGGGCCGCAGAATGCAGCTTAGCACATAGAAAGAGCACAGATTCGGTAAGCCTGAAGCTGCCTATCTTTGCAAGTTTTAGTTGATTGAGTCTTTAATTCCCCCCAATCAATTCATTGTTTAAACCAACCTAGGTTGAGGTTTCTTAATTGCCATAAAGAATTTTGAGACAGAATTTGATACAATAAATGTATTCATAAGAAGCAGACCCTAAAATGGAGCTAGGTGGAGCAGTAGGGTAGAGGCAATAAATACCAACTTACCCAGAGACCAAAAGGGCCCTAATAGTCCACTCTGCTTTTAGACAGGCTTCTTCCTTACTCTAAGCCCCCAAGAACATTTACTTTAGAAAACTTGTAATTATAGATTCTTGCTCTGCCCCTCTGAGATATAAATCTTTTTGAAAGACTCTTTCCAGTTTTACAACCCAGGAATGTCTTTCTCAAGGACCTGGGAGCCGTCCCTTTCAAATGTAGTCACTGAAGGACTTAGAGGCCCCTCTCTCCCAAACTCTGCGTTAGGGTTAAGCCTAACTTTGATGGGCACCTTGCTCCAAGTTAGAGCATTACCTCTTATCATGAAGACACAAGAAAGTTTACTTTTCCTTTGGGTAAAGCCAATTAGCAAACACAGATGGCCTAAGACACTCTCCCTTCTTCCCAAACCCTTAAAAACTCTACTTCCCTTTGTTTTGACCAGGTTGAGCTCAGACTTACTTCTGCTCTCTCCACTATTGCAATAGCATTGAATAATGTCTTTCTCATCTTCTCAACCTTGGTGCAATTTTGTTGACACCAGTCACTGAAGTAGGCAAAGGCTTGTTAAATGGTCACATAAATTTTAATGAAACTGCATCCTATTATCCTTTGGGATTCATTGAGATTTGATAGCAATGTTCTTAGGATTATTAAAATCCTGTTATCTATTTTGTACATATTTTTGTAAGGTTCTACTAGAAAGCAATATACTTACTTTGAAACTAAAAACAGAGAAATAAGGAAATATGGATTTGTTAAGAGAGATCCTTTCTGCCTGAGGGCTGCATTTCAGGGTTATCTATGGTCCATTAACTTGGAGATCCAGAGATAGAAAAGCAAACTTCTCCAGATAAAACTTAGATTTGTGAGAGGTAGGTTGGTGGGAGACTTAGCAGGAGATAAGATTGCAACCTAGGAGAAAACTGGCCCTTTAGGCCTTTTCCAAGCTTTTAAAGCATTATTTGGCTGACAAGAGACATAATCACTCCAGTCACAGTGTAGCCTGAGGGCAAAGGACTAGACATCTGTGTCTTCCCAACCTAAAGCCTTATTTCTAAGGTAGAAATGATGTATTTGTTACATACTGGAAATACAAACTACAGTGTTATTCTATAGAAATTAAACTTCCAATCATTTGAACTTCAGATGTCTTTGTATTTGATGCTTTATCACAATATCAAAATATTAATTTGTATCTTCAAAGTACTATGTCTAATTTTAACTCACATAATTGCAACTAAATTGTGCTATTATTAATTATATGCTATAAAAACCAGTCCACCCCATTCCTCAATGAGGTTCTGAGTATTACAATATTAAGTGTTCTGCATATTTAATTATAAAATACCCAAGTCATTTATTCAGCTATAATCTATTATGGGTGGAAAGTATATAATCTACTTGATGATTTGCTTGATAAATGTATTTGTCTTTTTAAGGAGCTTCTTTGTTAAGGTGGTTAGAATGATTAATTTGCCAGAGCACATGATCAGTAACCTTGAAAACTAAAAGTCAACATTTGGGAAAAATCCTTACACAGTGAAATGCAGTGCTTAAAACTGCAGAAATCTCCATGGGGATGCCAGCCAGTTGATTAGCAGAAGTGTTTGACATGTTGCTATTTAAACAGGATTAAGTATATTGGGGAAGTGATGGGGGAAATGGCAGGCAGAGGGAGGGGCCTCGGAAAAGCAATTATAACACAAGAACTGATAAGCTCCATTATCTCCAAATGGATTTGACAGTTCAGATTACTGATTGCCCTGTCAATGAGCCCAGAAGCTATAGCAAAAGAGCTATAATTTGCTCAAAGAAAAAACGTTTAAAAGCAAGTATGCATTTTATAGCATATCCACAATTACCTTTCATTTTAATCAATTGCTTGACCCTAAGGATTGCACTACTTTTTGTGTTTTCTATGGATGAAAGCTATTTGTTCTATCATATAATCATTTCGTATCATAAGAAGTTACAGGAAATAAAATTCATAAAATATAAGGCAATGAAACAGAGTAAGAAATTCATAATAAAAATGAAGATTAAATACTTCTTGTCAGTTGTTTTGCTTATTTCTCCTGAGCCCACAATAATTCTGTGGAGCCTAAAATAATTGACTTGACACCACTCAGATTCATTTTTGCCAGTCTCTTATTTCCTTTTCCACCTTTTCTACTCTCTTATTTCTAAGTTAGCATATAACTTCTTCTATAAGTAACATATTCCTTTGACGATAAATGAGGAAAGGATTAGAAAGATAGAGCATATTCATATTTTTGTGCAACTGATTTCCTTTACATTTACAATTTTTATTTAGACCCCAGGCAATAGAATGAGTTGTAATTTCATGAATTATATAATAATAAATGTTTAAAGAAATTGCTGGATTCTTTTGAACTAAGGTACATAGGAGCTACAGGATTACCTATTTTGTAGAGTTTTTTGAGGTAAATGTGTCAAACTATTTTGCTTCATGTTTTCAGTAGTGGCAGTTTGAATAGAGCTGGGCTGGCATAGCTTCTGCTCACCTCACATCATTTGAGCATAACATGAATTTGACAGCGTGGACTCTTGGACCAGACTCCCTGTGTTCGAATCCTGGCTTTGCCCCTACCTTAGAAGAGGCTTATTATTCCAGGATTTCATTTGGGAGGAAGTCAAAGGAAGCAGGAGTCTGTTCTGCTACCAAAAAAATGGGTGCCGTTTGGTGTTTGTAGTACGTAGTCTGTTTTTATCTTTTTTCAGACATGAGAGTGGGATGGTCATGGAGCTTCCTGGTCAGATGCCGAGAGTGTATGAAATTGATCATGTTCATCAGTTAGTAGCAACTGAGTCAGCTAATAGTTGACAGTTCTTCAGGCTGCTTCTGTTTTTTGTGGGGTTTTTTTTGGGGGGGGGTCTTTTCTTCTTCAGTACTTCTTTTGGCCAAGGGCTGATAAAGGCAGGCGGCAGGACATTGTTGGGTTTACTGATCAGAAAGCTGTGCAGACAATGTTTCTCTAATTAACTAGCTAGCTTTTCTGTTATAGGATAAGTCATCATCCTATTTGATAATGGCTACACAGTAACTTTTAGGACTCTAGAGAGGATTCATCACCCAACTTCAATATAGGCATTTACCAGGAAAAAAAAAAAAAGACTATTAGTCCTTATAACAGATGGAAGCCAGGAGCCTAGGTGACCAAACTCTGACTACATACCACATATCCCAAAGTTCAGATGGATTTTTTCAGAGAGCTAAGTGTCCTTTATTTATTTTTTTTAATTGGCCTGACTGTGGACTGTTCCATATAGAAACACCAAGAAGCGTTTGCTATAGCACACTTCCTTTCTCAGCAAGCCACAAGGAAATCAAGGGTTAATGTGATTGTCCAAAACAGTGCTGGTTAATCACTGTTAACCTGTTTGTTGGATTTCCAGAGAAAAATGTATGCCCATAGAAGGAATAATACTGTGGGGCCACAAAATGTATCAGGAACATAAGAATCATGGATGGCAGCAGGAGTGACAATCTTTGATACCGTCAGGAGAGCAGATTTTCTGAGTGAAGTTAAATAGGCCCTGCAAAGCAACAGAGTGTGACATCAAAGGATAGTCCTACTATTCGCTTCCACTCTTCTCAAGCTATGTTTTGATGAGAGGACCACACTGATTTCAGTAGAAACGTCTTGTTGACATGAGGCCAAGGTCTACTTTTCATGAGATTGGACGTTGGAATTAACAGTGAAATAAAAATGTAAGTATTTGCCTAAGTAAAAAATGTGAAGAAGGAAATTAACCTTCTGAAGAACTGAAAGAACAGTGGTTGAATTTTTATCAGCAGGATCAGGGGTGACAGCTGACATTCAGCAATGCTTAGGCACAGATCAGTAGTTATGGTCCAAAAAAAAAAAAGAAACCTCACAAGGAAGTTTTCTCTTTCCTTAAGCGGCAGTTTAAAAACTAGGGTGTAGAGGTAGAAAGATAAAGTTGGAGGGGAGCATTTGAGTACACTTTAATGGATCACAGAGAGCATGGGATTATGATAACAGATAAGATTAGTATTACACGAAAGAGAAAAAGTGCAGAAGTATTGAAAAAGTAGTATTATTTCAGGCTTTTGGTTGAAAATTGTATACTTTGGGTTTTTGTTTTTAGTGGTGGTTTTTACTGAAATACATGTATACTTTATCACTTAAACCAAGAGTCTTGGAGTAATAAGCTATCTACAGTTAAAGAAAACTGCACCAGACAAGACAAGCAAAGAGTCACTGATTTCATTCTGATACTATTTCCAGTAATAGGAAGGAGCACAGGTCACGTCTGGATACTCAACTCTGCGAAGACAAAGGCCTGCAGAGGTTTTAAGAGCTGGATTAGAGGGACCTTAGGTCATGTGTGTTTACTAATTGGCTTTACCCCAAGGAAAAGTAAACTTCCTTGTATCTTCGTGGTAAGAGGTAGTGTTACAAATTGGAGCAATGGGCTCACGTAAGTTAGGCACTTACCCTAACACAGAGACTGCAAGATAGGGGCTGTATCTCCTTCAATGACTATATTTGAAAGGGATGGCTCCCACTTCCTGGAGAAAGACATTTCTGGGATGTAAAACTGGAAGGAGGCTTTTGAAAAGATTTACATCTCAAAGGGGCATAAAGGTTTTGTAATTACTACAAGTTTTCTAAAGTAAGTGCTTTCAGAAAAGAAAAGTAAGAGGCCTAGAGTCAAGGAAGAAACCTGTCTAAAATGTAGTCAAGCTGAGGGGATAAGGATCTTGGTTACTGTCTCCCAAGATTATCCACATCTGGAGAATTCTGAAGGCTGCTCAATGGCATGGAAATCCAGTGAACAAGAGATGATGACTATATCTTTTTAATTGGAAAACACAGATCCAAAGTTCAAGGGTCGATCATTCTTGGTGACAATAGTTAATAATGTGATAAACTCCTTTCCACAGAGGAGGAACTGTGGATACCTCTTTCTCTCCCTCTCTCTCTCTCTCTCTCTCTCTCTCTCTCTCACACACACACACACACACACACACACACAAGGTCTTGCAGGAGCAGTTATGTGATGATCTTGGAAAGGCTGCTTCTTCTGGCTTAATGATAAGACTTTGTTGGTACAAGATAAGAAAGGTTTGTATTCATATTAGTTTTCTATAGGATACTGTCTCTGTTCAAAAATGAGTTTCCATTGGTGCATGGGGTAGACTTTTCTAAACTTAAAAGGGGAGATCCTCTGTCATCAAGTCTTCCATAGAAAACCATGGAAGTTCTGGAGTAGTGATCGCCAATAGGACTTTTTATAAAGACGAATATGAGCTTTACCTGTGTAGACTAATATGGTAATTATTAGACACCCATAGATACTGAACACTTGAAATGTGGCTAGTGCAACTGAAGAACTGGATTTTTATTTTACTGAACTTTCATTAATTCAAATTTAAATTTAAATATCCACATGTGGTTAGTGGCTATCATATTGGAGAATGCAGTTCTAGAGTTCTTAGAGCTTTGCTAGTATTGGTTTTAGAATCCCATCTGCACTTCTACTTTTTCCTGAAGATTCAGGTTAATAATAGGACTACTTTTTTTTTTTCAGTTAAAGGCCTTACAAAATTTTAAAATAAATTTCCTAGTAAAATGTAGTTTACCAGCAAAGAAAATCCAGTACCCAAACTGAAAATAAGCAAAAAACGACCAGAGCATTCTACAGCATATGTAATGCTTGTATAAATAATTGTTCTTTTTGTTTTGCTACCTGGCAGGCCCCATCAAAGTTAATTAACTCAGCCATCTGAACGATTTAGCTCCTGGGAGCTAATAATCCAAAAATGAATTTGAATCTGTGATAATATTGCCTGCTGGAAAATGTCCAGTCTTGGTTTTTAAATATGACCTATTAATTAACAAAACTAAATCAGGATTATCTCATGGAGTTTCTTAAAGTTCTGTATAAGGTGCACATAAATTTTTAAGAGGCTTAAAAATAGAGGCGTTTTAATTCCTCACACAAGGGAAGGAGATTGCTAGTTTCAGGTTGCTATAGTGCTAGATAGTGATATGTGAAGGGAAAAGGAATCATGAGGATATTAACATATCTCTAGAGCCTTTCACTTATCTCATGAAATATATTATGATAACCTCTGACTGACAACAGTGTTTAAACCTGGATATCTAGAAACAAATACTTTGTAGACAATTATTGTACCAGTAGCTACTCTTAAATATGAGAAAGTTTCTTTTAACTTGAAAAGCATATATATTAACCTGCAAATACTGTTGCAAAAGAATTCTCTGAATAGTTTCTAAATCATTAAAATTTACAGAACACCAAAAACACCTGATTACTTTTGCTTTGCCTCCACTCGCACCCACTTAACCTTTAAAAAATAAGATGAAGAAGCAAATCTTTGTTTTACTTATAGCCATTCTAGAAATCTAAAAGATAGGTTAGGGATAAAAAGGAGACCTTAACTAGTTTAGGAAAAGACAAATTCCGAATTTGCCAAAGGAGACAAGATGTAAACATAAGGCATTAGTAAATTATTACAGACAATATTTTGAAAATACACTGCATCAAGAAACAATGATTAATAGGAAATTTTTGTTGTCTTACAAAATTAAGAAGTTAATAGAATATTTATAAAAAGAAACATCTGTTACATGGTCACAGGATAATTTAGTCTTTTAACAACAAAAAAATTTATTTGGTGCAGGGCATAATTAATGCAGTGATTTTTCATGTAACAGAATTATTAATATCCTGTTGTATACATGTATATAGATATACCAGATGTAATAATACACAAATCTCTCTTTTTGCTCTACCATTCCTGAGTTATTGTCCTTCATTATTCCACATGGAAAAAGCTATCTTACCCTTATTCTCACCACGTTGCAGATCATGGGAATGGGAAAGAGAAAGCGAGGACAAGTAGCTTCCTTTACAAGGATGAAACCTACAAGTTCCACAGACCAGTTCCATTTGCATCCCATTGTCCAGAACCTAGTCATACAGCCAGTTTCAGGTACAAGGAACGTTGAGAAATATACTCTCTAGCCAGTTTTCATGTGTCCTTCAAGAACAAGCAGGGGGAGTGGGAATGGGGGATGATGGTGGGATTCTACCGGGAAACAGTACTTTGCTGCATGCCGCTAAGAAGCATTGCTAAATAATTACATAATGTCTATATATCATTATATGTAGATGTACACACATCCATTTTGCCTTTTAATGAGTGAAGTGTTGTTTTTTTTAAAGTGAACCTACTACTCTCTTGTTCTCATCTACCATGTCTTCATCTAGTTCCTTTACTCATAACAAAAGGATTAAAATGTAGGTTCTGCCACAGAATGATCTGTACATCATAGGTTCTTCACACGCAGTAAATGCTCAGCCATATGCACAACTTAGGTAATTAAGGAAGGAGTGGTAAACATCCTGCCTTGGTGGGTAGCAGCTTGGCTCTCAGTGGTATCATAAAGTCTCCTGCTGGGCTAAATACACTCTGAGAAAACAAATGTGTTGGTGGGCAACGTGAGCATCCAGAGCCAGCCTGACTGTTTAGTGTTCCTGTACCCAAGCCAACAGTCTGTCTAAGTACCTCTTTGGGAAAGCAGAACTCTACCTGGGGAGAAAAGTTACATATTTTGCAAGTGAATTTCCAAAAAATGAAAACTATGGAAATATTGTGTTCGACTCTATGTTATTTTTCACTATTACTCACAGAGATTTTCCTCCTGAAGGGAATAATTTTGCAAAGAAATTTGATAGTTGACTTAAGAAAACAAATCTCTCCTAACCATTTTTCTGCTTCTGAGGTTCTTAACCTTGTCACACAAGCCATTTCCATATGCTTATTCTAAACTTTGCTGTTTGAAGGCTGTCAGGAAGGTCACTGCTCCTTCTTCTTCTTTTTTTCCTTTATGAAATATATTACCAGAGAACCATCTAATGACCAAGTCTGTATGCATATAAAACTATACAAATAATAGGTTAAAAATTATACTCTAAATTATAAGCTCCACGAGGATAGTGATTTTTTTCCTGTCTTGTTCACTGTTTATCACATGTCCTAGAATATTGTCTGGCCTATGGTATTATTCAAATATTGTTGAAAGAATACCAGAGATTTTTAATATAAAATTCAGCTCATGAGTGGATGCATACACTCTTTCTTAGGCTGAACAATTTCTTATATGGAATACACTTTTTAAGAAGACGAATGTCATGGGAGTCGAGGTTCAGGAGTGGAATGATAAGGTATGAGTAGAACAGGATGGTGTCAGTATATGCATGACAAGTGCATATACATAGGAATGGTACCTGCTCTATAGTGAACTATTACAACCTTCTCCCAGTCTGTGAGATAGGGAAAAGTGATATTGGTTCTATGTTCATACCTATGTCTTTAAGATGAATAAATCCTAGCAAGTGCCTTTAGGGAGCTGTGAAAGTCTGGATCTCTTCCATTTTCTGAACTACTATTAAAAAGGTCAACAAGTTATCAACAGGGTTTAAAATGTGGTATATTTAAAATACTTATGCTTAACAAAATAACACATTTGGAAAACATACACATACAAACTTACATATGGGTTTCTGATATATTTGCCTTATTTGAAGATAAGGACAAAGTTTATATCAAGGGTCTGTCTTAAATATGAGGCATAGGCCAAACGGTCCCTCAGGATCCCCTCAGACTCTGTCCCAGACAAACTCCTAACTCCAACTCTTCCTTCTCTCTGAAGCTTTTCCTGATGCTCTGGGAAGACTTGGGTGCACTTTCGAATCTGGGTTTTTGTTTTTAAATTTGGTCTGTACTGCACCCAAATCATCTTAACTGTTCCTGTGGCTGTGTTTCCTGATTCAGAAATCTTTGAGCGCCGACAGAGATTGAACACCCGTGTCCTCCCCAAAAGTTTATGTTGGAACTTACTCCCTAATGTGATAGTATTTAGAGGTGGGGCCTTTGGGAGGTGATCAGGTCATGAGGGTGGATCCCTCATGAAGAGGATTAGTGCCCTTATAAAAGAGGTCCCAGAGAGCTCCCTTGCCCCTTCTGCCACTTGATACACAGCCAGCAGACGGCAGTCCCCACCTGGTCTTCCCATGCTGGTATCCTGATCCTGGACTTCTAACCTGTACAACTTGGGAAATAAGTTTCTGTTGTTTATAAGCCACTGAGGTATGGTTGTTTTTTATAGCAGCCTGAACAGACTAAGACAAGCACAGAAACAATGAGCAGTATAAAATATGCCTCCTTCTTTAAAAAAAAAAAGTACCCAATGAATGAATAAATGAATGAGTCTCAGTCCTCTGTCCTCTCTCTTCCCTCATTTTTTTTTCAATTCCATTGAAATTCCCCAAAGGAAGATGCTGCCTACGGCTTAGTTTTTCAGAATGAACTTGTCTACCTAAAACTTTGCCTTTATCTCATCAATACGAAATACTCATTAATATGACCAGAACCACTTTAGTTTCATCATGCAAGTTGAATTTTTGAGAAAATATTTTTGTCATGTTTACCTAATTAGTCAGAATGGCCCTTTAGCAAAATCAAATGATCCAAGAAATAGTTTCTTCAATATAGAGGAACAGATGAAGGTTTGAAGAAAGTTTAAAACTGAAATGAAATTTTTGTGAGTAGTATTTACTTATACATGAATATAATTTACATATACATACACAAGTTCAGGAAGTGATATATTGTGTTCCTCACAAGGGCTCCACAAAAATGATATGGAGGGCCTGTCCCATTGTGGTAATTCAGTGGACAAGGGAGCTCTTTTTCTACTGCCAGTGTTACATCTACTGTTTCCCTTCTGTTTCCTGGTGACTGGGACCACCCACCTCCACACTCTTTTGAATCAAAATTCATTCACATTCTGGGGAATGCTTTTACTGCGGCTCATTCTGGTCCTTTCTATATTCCCATATCTAGGAATTCACAGTGAAGACACTGGTTTTTGTTCTCATTAATCCAACCCTGGCTTAACTACAGTTTGACTCCTTAGGATTTTTGTATGTTCCCATTTTGTCTCTATTCTCTGGATTTTGTTAGTTACTTTTAAAATTTTTTATAGCACTCACTTGTAGTAAAACTGAGTCTTGTACAGCAGAAAAGAAAATTTATATGAGTCATGAGAAAACAATTTTCTCAATGTACTAAAAAGCTAGTGTACACTAAACTGGTGTATCTACTTTTTGTTTTCTTTGTTGAACCTGAGAATGGTTTTTCCCTCACCCGTGAAAGGAACAGAAATCTGAAAATGCTCAAGTTCAATTTAAAACCCAGGATCGGGCTTCCCTGGTGGCGCAGTGATTGCGAGTCTGCCTGCCGATGCAGGGGACACGGGTTCGTGCCCCGGTCCGGGAAGATCCCACATGCTGCGGAGTGACTGGGCCCGTGAGCCATGGCCGGCGAGCCTGCGCGTCCGGAGCCTGTGCTCCGCAAGGGGAGAGGCCACAACAGTGAGGGGCCCGCATACCGCAAAAAGAAAAAAAAAAAAAAAAAAAAAAAAAACCCAGGATCTAGGCAGTTTGATTAAGTATTAAAGGGAACAGAAAAGCTTTTTCCCTTCTCTCTTGAATTTGTTTTTATTCTTATCCTAGTAAAAAGGTATGATCGATCTCTCCTCTGTACCACAATAATCAAATACTGCCTCAGTCAGCAGGTGAAAAAGGGAACAGTTTTTACAAAATGACTTTATGACCAGTTCTATAAATACCTATAGTTTATCTTCCTTGACAGTGTGTAATGTCAGACTGCCTGGCAAATGCTGGTTCAGGCCAATTTCTGGATCTATGCATATGCACCTACATTAACTTGTTTGTGCGGGTTTATTACCCTGATGTTCACAAATGAACCTGAGTTACACATGTTCTCTTTACTATGCCCTGGACTATATGAGCAGTAAGTGGGATATAGATAACATGAGACAAATATGACTTTAGAATTCATTGTAACTTTTAGAATAAATGAAATTTTTAGTTATTATTAGACTAATAGAGCCTTTTGTTTGCATCTTTATTGTACATACTAATTGATCAGGGGTGTGGGAAGGAAGGGAAGAACTTTAAAGTATATTGTCTAGCAGAAGAAAGGTAATGCCATTTGCAGCAACATGGATAGACCTAGAGATTATCATACTAAGTGAAGTAAGCCAGACAGAAAAAGACAAATATCATATGATATCACTTATGTGTGGAATCTAAAAAAAAATTGATACAAATGAACTTATTTACAATACAGAAACAGACTCACAGACATAGAAAACAAACTTATGGCTATCAAAGGGGAAAGGTTGGGGGGAGTTCTAAGTTAGGAGTTTGGGATTAACATATACACACTACTACATATAAAATATCTAATCAACAGGGACCTACTGTATAGCACAGGGAACTATACTCAATATTCTGTAATAAGCTATAAGGGAAAAGAATCTGAAAAAGAATAGATATATGTATCTGTATAACTGAATCACTTTGCTGTATACCTGAAACTAACACAACATTGTAAATCAACTATACTCCAATATAAAATAAATTTTTTAAAAAAATGAATAAAAAAGAGAAACATCACTTAATATTTAGTATCTGCTTTGGATCACAATCTTGCACTGCAGCACGGGTTCCCCAGGAAACAGTCTCTGCAATGAAGATTAAACGGAAGGAGGTGTACTACGCAGGGCACCAAGAATCAACATGTGTGGGAGGGAAGAACAGACTGGGCAGGGGGAGAATTCAAGCTGTGATACAATCCCAGTAAAGTCTCTGTTAACCTTCCTTGGGGTTCTCTCTTGTGTTGGGGAGGAGCTGAGCTTTTTAACCTCTTGATCAGTTGTTACGCTAAGGATTGCCCAAGAGTCTGGTCTTGAGCACAGAGGTTCTCTGCAGAGAACCTGAAAGGGATTGACAGCTGAGGGCTGCCTGCTATCGGGTCTCCCAGAAACTGGAGAACATGTCCTTCATTCTTGAAAGAGGACGGGGCAGTACAGTGTCCACTGCAGATGGGCCTGCCCTAGGCCAGGAATCAATCATGTCAACTGTCTCCATTTAGATTCAAAATGAAAAATGTAAGAGGGAGTTATGTTAGTCGTTTAAAATTCACAAAGCAGCATAAGCCAAGTTATTGTAGTCAACAATACACCTGTTACAATAATTACATTTTCTGCGGAATACGTTTGAATACAAAATCATTCATGTTATTTATGGAGCAAGCATGTTAGAAACTAAGGAAAGAGAAAGATGAATAGGCTAGTAACATAACTCTCTTTCTAACAGTTTACCACCAACTCTGACAGTTTAGAGGAGAGAAGATGGTGATATAAATAAGTATTCTGTAATGATGAACACCAGTCGGTAGGGTCAAAGTGTGTTGGGAGTTAAAAGAGTTCAGAGTTCATTGTAAATGAAATGCTTCATACATAAAGTATGAAGTATACATTTGGACTGGGCTTTATAAAAAGAAGAGGATTTGGTTATTAATCATAAATATTGGCTGAGGCGAAGGACTATTATTTAAATAAAATGAACAATTAAATGAGTTTAGATATCACTGGCTGTATATGGGAAACTAGAAAAGAAATCACTGTGGCCAAAGTCAACTGTGTATGATGGGGAGAAGGGGGTGCTGTCATGGCAGAGTTAGAATGAAGACAACAGAGATAAGCCCTAGCTTCCAGATACAGGAATTTTAAGTTTTTCAGTTATAAAAAGATGAAAATTTTAAATGTCAAAACTGTCGACTTAGACTTCCATACCCCATGAAAATATCATTCAAGAATTAAGATGAAATAAAGATGTTTTAAAATACACAAAAACTAAGAGAATTATTCGCCAGGAGACTCTCATTACAAGGAATGCTAAGTGAGATTCTTTGGGCTAATGAGAAATAATTCCAGGGAGCAGGCTGATCTGCCAGGGAATGAAATGCACTGGCCAGGATGAAATGTGGCTAAATGTAACGAGTCTCTTTCCCTCTAAATTTCTTCATAAGGTTATCAGAAGCAAAACTAACAATATATTGTGAATTTTACTATGTAGAGAAATAAAATAAATGACAAGAGCACAGAGAATGGAAGGGACAATGGAATTATATGCTGTTGTAAAGTTCTTACTTCATAAATGAAGTGGTTTAATGGTCATTCGAAATAGAACATTCTCAGTTAAGAATGCATTTTCGGTTCTTGCTACTTCTTCCTTCCTTCCTTCTACCTGGAACACAAAAAAGATTGCAAGGACTCCGGCAGCCATATTGGACCGTGAGGCAACCTTAAGGAAGCAAGTTACATGCCAAAGATGGTGGAGTAGAAAGGAGGAAGTTGCTGATGGATTTGTGGATGTCCCTGGGCTATCTTGAGACTTTTTTTTATGTAAAGAAAAAAACACAACACTGTAGTTTATATAAGCAACTGTAGTCAAGTCTCTGTACTAACAG
Source organism: Neophocaena asiaeorientalis asiaeorientalis (assembly GCF_003031525.2). Taxonomy (NCBI): domain Eukaryota; kingdom Metazoa; phylum Chordata; class Mammalia; order Artiodactyla; family Phocoenidae; genus Neophocaena; species Neophocaena asiaeorientalis. The sequence goes on from NW_020172492.1 coordinate 7,762,325, forward strand.
CTAAACATAATCCATTACTTGTTACAGTATGTAAAGCTCACGGTAAGTTGCACAGTGTTAAATAAATGTGATATTTGAGAAAAAGAAAAGAAAAAAAGAATGCATTTTTCTAACCCATGATACAGTGGTTCACAAAGTGGGGTACCTTGACCTGCAACATCAGCATCACCTGGGAACTTGCTAAAAATGCAAATCCTTAGTGTTTACTTACACCTACCAAGGGACCAGCCGACTGTATTTTAATAAGTTATCCAATTTAGTCTGATGCATGTTAAAGCTTTAGTGTTGGTATGGATATGGCACAGGCACTACCATGTGCCTTTTGGGGTGTTTTTATTGGTTTATATATTTTGGAAGTTTGTGTAGCAATATATATGTTCATACCAGTTTACCTGATAATTCTTTTTTTCCTTAAATGTACTCTATATTGACATTTGCAAAGTGTGTAATAATAAATGCAGAGATATACTACACATCATTTATAATACCAAATCCATGTTCTCAGGAGAAAGGAAAATGTTTGATGAAATACAATACAGTCAAATCATTCTGCTTTTCAAATGGATGTTAGAACTATTTTTGTGGACATGTAAAACTAACCAAAATATGTTATTCAATTAAAAAACAAACTGCAAAACAGTATATGTAGTGTGATTCTATTAATGCTAATATGCAACTATGTATAGTTTGGACAATTATATTTCTGGGTTAAAATATTATAGTTACAAAACATGAGGTTACATATGGTTAAAAGAAAAAAAAAAGGCAAACAATTTAGAAGAACTTAACATGAAAGTTCTCAGCCACATCACCTAACTCTAAATTTCCCCCCCCAAAAGCCAAGCATTTACCTACAGTTATTATTTATAAATTCTAACTAATATGTTTATAACTTTTTTCTTGGTTAATTAAGTTTAGACAATAATTACTGAATCTCTACTTTAAAAGAATTAGCTTATTTACATTTCCCTTAAATTGCATTATTTTTTCCTCTAAATTAATAAAAGTTATGTAATTGTTTCACCTCATATCAAATATCTGAACATTTTTAATTATGGACTTAAGCTCTTGATTCTTGACCAGTCAATTTTAGACAGTATTCTCAAATTCCCCAATGTGTAAACCAAAAATTGCCAACTTAAACTAGACACCTTTCTTCCTATTCCCCTATTTATATCCAAATCTCTGCCAATTCTGAAATTGTTTTTATACTGACAATGTTTACAATATTTACATTTTATTCTAAAACTGTAATTAACTTTTTATGACTATAGGCTGATTTTAAAATTTGGAAAAAAAATCAATAAATGGCATTTAATATATTATGATTATATGAATAAAATTGAATTTACAACCAAGCAATTTGATAGGATGGACATACAAAGAAAGAAATATCACCCTATCACCCTATGACACTAAGCTTGTGTTATTTAAAGGAGAACATTCTAAGAGCAACTAGATAGATCAAAGTTATGCCACATTTTTAAGGGCTTCATATTTTGACCAAAATATTCTTGGAGAGCATTTTTACATTTTTCTTGGAGGTTATCATACCTTGCCTTTTCCCTAAGAACCCACTTTTATTATATCCTTAACATAGGTATTTCTTTTAATTAAACTATTTATTACATGGAGTCAACATTCTTCCAAAGGATATCCTTGCTTGAGGCCTACTCTTTTCCGCTAAAACAAGAAACGTTTGCTCTAGGGGCTGACTGCATAGTTAGCTGTTAACCTAGGATTTCTTTTCCTTATTTCTATTGGTTCTTTTATCTTAACCATTCCTCTTTTTTGATTACTGTTTTCATCTAATTATTATACAAACTTTTTTTCACGGAGAGTTTATAAAAGTACATTTTGAGACTATATAGATATGAAGATTTATATTGCCCTTATATTTGACATTACACTGACTTCCTATAAGATTCTATGCCTATAATCATTTTCTCTAAGTACACTTAAAATATGTTTGTCTTGTCTTCTAATATCTAGTGTTACTGATGGGAATTTGGATGCCAATTTCAATTTCGTTCCTTTACAGTTACAGTTACCAGAAGTCACATTGTGTCCAGGATTGTCTTGGGTCACCCTTATTGTCCTAGTGTAATTTTAGTAGTACCCCCTTAACTATGAAATTGTCCAGGATTAGGTTATAAATTATATAGTGAGGCCTTCGGGAAACTGTCTTTATTTTTGTATTTCTGAAGGTTTATGAAGTCTGTGTGAGTCATTTTTCATTTTTTGTATTTGGCAATTAAAGACCCCATCATTTGAAGATGTATCTTTAACTCTTGAAAATGTTCTTCAAATTATTTTTATTTCTTGTTCTCTGTTGTCTCTTTAATTCCAACTTCTTGAATACTGGGCCTCTTAAATTGATCATATTTGTCATCTTTTCTTTTACAGTTCTATTCCTCTTTCATATTTTCTGACTCATTGCCTTTATGCTGAATGTTTTGGAAAATAGCTTGATTTTTTTATCTTCATGTTTTCAGTGGACCTTTAATTTTTTTTAAAGAAATCACATTTTAATTTGAAATAGCTCTCTCCTTTTCTCTTTTTTTTTAATGATAGACTTCTATGCTTTCACTGTATTATATTTTTATATCTCTAAAAGAATACTAAGTAAATTTTTTGAAATTCTTCTACTCTGGATTACTGTTTCTTCTCAACGTAGTCACGTTCTTTATTCATTTAGATCCTTCCATTTTTGTTCTGGTGTTTTCAAATACCTGTTGTAACTCTGGATGTCCACACTTACTTGAAAATGAAGATTAAACTGCCCCCCATTAGCAGATAGTTTGGTGTTTTTCCGTTGCCGCGTTTGTAAGCTTTCTTCTCCTGGAGTCCTCACCCTCCAGCTATGAGAGAATTGGCTACGGCAGACAAGCACAGACAAGCACTTCAATTGCTGATCTCTGCTCTATAGTGCATGGCTAGAGAGCAGAAAGGACAACACAGTCATGTCAAATGCTAGAATGTGCTGGGTTAGCTCGGCAACAATGATCACACCAAGAGCTCAAATGTAATAAAATGTATGCAGGCTTCCGGCGTTTCTCTGGGAAAATGGCTGGCGTGTGAGTTACTCAGCCCTCAGAGACAGGAAGCGCCGTTAGCCAGCGAGGCTTTCTGTGGGTTCTTTGATTAATCAGCTTTTTTCTGGTCTGCCCTGTACTTGTGCAACCCCTGTCCAAGGATCCTGGCTGTGCTGGCTCTCCAGGACTCTGAAAATAAAACAAAGCCTCGTCCATTGTGTCTCTCATAGGAGCATCTTCTGGGCCATTTCCTCCTCAGTTCTAATTATATGTCAACACCCTTCCATCCACTTTCCATTTTCTACAAATCTGGTTACACCTTTGACAAACTGATGACACCACACCTCCTTCTCTTTGCTCTTGTGCCTTTAAACCCTTTTGCACTTTTCAATGACATTTCAACAGGGTTTTAGGGGAGAGAAAAAGGAACATTCCATCTTGAACTATTCCTTTCTAATGAAGAATGATATTAATATTTGGGGAGAGAAACTCTTTTGCAAGGAAAGAGTTTTATGCTAAAATCAAATTGTGAAATGTTGTGTGGAATAAATTTAGGAGGCTACATAACTGCAGGATTTCTCAGTCTTTAATAAGCCATTTTCAAGGTCAATTTCCAAGAACAAGATATGCTAGGATAATTCAAAACCTCTTTTTCTTGTATGCAATGTTTATGGGGCAAAAAATATACATGTCCCTGTGTAAAAAATGAAGATATTAGATTAAGAAACTAAAATGCAGCCTGAGCTCTTAAAAAACAAGAAATCTCAAACTTAAAGAATATGGAACTAACTAGTGTTAGTAAACAATAAAGAACTTTGAGAATTGTGACATTTTTCACTAAATTCCAATTCAATTAAGTTTTATTAATACCTTTACTAGCTCTACCAATATGGTTTTCAAAATCAGTATTTTACTAACTACATACAGTTATGGAAATGGTTTATATTCAGTCTCTTTTGCAACATAAAAAAGGACTAAATGACATTATAGATAAGCTCAGGCCCTTTGGGGATTGTTTTAAATAATAATCCGAACCTTGAACTTCTATTTAAACTCTCCACACTTCTTTGAGATACTGTGAAAGTAGTTTCTTTACGAGATTTTTGTTTAGATTGGAAATTCAATGAGAAAATCTGGTTGACAATATTTCAACATTTTTTGCTCCCGTTTTGTTTATTATCTGAAAGCACTGAGGGATCAACAATAAAAAAAAAAGTAGTGAAAATGGAACTTTGCTTTAACTTTTTTGAAATTCTAAAAGGTTTGACTGAAGACAAAATTTGTAGAAAAGGTTGAAACCGACTTTAGCACATGTATTTCTCTCTTATTGAGCCACCTGATCAAAAACAAACAAATGGCAATAAATGTACAAAGTTGCCTATTTTTGAAGTTAATAATTCCAATAAAATGCTTAAATGAAATTTAAGTGATAATAAAATCTTAAAATATATTCTATGCCAAATCTTTTGAATACATTCTAATTGACATTTGATACACATTTGTTTGAAATCACATTATTACTGGATTTAAGTTATTCTGATCTCTAAATGACAAACCTCTCTATATAAAAAGTTACTGGCAGTATCATTATTTTTGATGCTATTAGTTTCTCTGTGTGTAAGAATATTGTTAGATAAGTAACACTATTTTTAACAACATATTAAAAGTATTTGGTAGGAGATGCTATTTTGAGTAATTTCTTCACTCACTCCCACCCAAATGCACAAAAGCATTCTAAATGAAATATTTAAATTTCCTTCCACCCTGGATATGGAAAATTTAGAAGACTGAGCAGGGAAGAGTTTAGACACAAGATAAACAGCAACATCATGAACAACAACTACCACTCAAATGAAAGCATACAGGGCAGCGCAACTCTGACTTTGTTCACTGATGCTAAAATACCACCCCGAACCCCGACCCTGACAAAAAGATCTCCTCTTTCCCTAGCCTAGCTCTCTAACCATTGAATGGTGCTTTTTTTGTTGTTCCTAATAGCATTTTATAGTACTTTTGATTTCTTAAAGCACTTTTATATAGTTTACACTTTTTAAAGAATGTTGGGCAAGCATCATTATCCCCTTAATAACATCTCCCATATGGCAGAGAAAAAATTTTGACTGCAGTTAAGTCATTACACATTAGTGACAAAGCCAGGCTTTGCAGGGAGGTGCCTGCACCTTCCCACTCTCCCCCTGGCTTTGGCTGCTTTGAATAACTACGGTATCTAAATTTTATTGTAGTCTTAATATGCTGACCAGCTCTTTCCCCCTTTCAGAAAGCAGTCTGAGTTACTGACAAGGCCTCCATAAAGACTTTAGGGAGAAAAGCCTCTTGTTTTATTCAAGTTATACTGCACAATAATTTGGAATACAGGCTGCAAAGAAAAGAAGAACCAATTATAAAGCTTGTGTAATACCAGAGGGGTACACAATAATGCATGCAAAGACTTGAATACAATGCTGAACACACGGTGAGAATTTGGCAAATGGTAGGTATTATCACTATCTATGTTTTACGTTTTCACATTTATTCCTCACTATAAACAATTAAGGTGAAAGTCTTGATCTTAAACTTGAAGAAGCTGAGACATGGTTTAAGTAATGTAGGTGAGGGTTCTCAAGTTAAAAGTTTTCGAATCTGGGCTCTAAAATTCAAGAGACAAGCTCTTTCTTTAATGGAAAACGGTTCCATGGTATAGCGTGATTTTCTGTGATTGAGAATCATCTGGGGAACTTAAAAAAAGTTTCATTTCTAGGCTTTAGCACAGGCATAGAATGTGGCCAAAATATCTGCTGACACTTTGTTTTTGGACTTCTGGCTTCCAGAACTGTGACAGGACACAGTTAGAACAACAACTGTGTTGTTCTAAGCCACTGAGTGTGTGGTAGTTTGCTATGGGAGCCCAAGGAAACTAATCCCCCATCTCATATGTGGCCTGGACATAATAAGTGATAAATAAATATTAGCTATTATCAATTATCTTTAGGACATCAGAACATAGGTGAGCCATATGTGAATAAAGGGGAAAGTCTTTTACTCAAGTCTACTTACACTGGAGCCACTTTGCTCTGCCTTTCAATTCCAAAGCTGGTTCTGTTAAACAATAATGTATAGTGGATTTACAATGTGTCAAGTATTATGCAAAGAGCTGAGAACACAAAGAAGTATACTGTGGTCCCCGCCCTCATAGATTTCTGTGGAAAGCAGACACAAAAGCATATACTCAGTATTGAAAATGTTATGGTAATTTTAACTGTAGAGACAGGCACAAGATGGTTTGGGGGAGGAGAGAAAGGACCTCTGACTCAGCTTGAGAGGGAAAAGGAATTAGGAAGAAGATATAAAAGGAAATCTTATCAGAGCTGAGATGAATACTTTGTCTTTCAAAAGATAGATCACAGGAATGAGTGTCAAAAGGAATCTGTTGAAGTATCTATAAATAAGATTTTTATATAATATTGATTTTTTTTAAATTTTGGTTCATACATTGTTAACTACCTGTTCTAGTCTAAGAGTATATATTTAAACTGTTGATTCCATTCCAAAGAACCTAATTGCAATCTTGGCTTTTGCTATGTGTTTTTGGCACTGTTCCTTCTTTTTTTATCTTCATAGTCCAAATCCCTGCAATACACCAAACTTATGAATATTTATGAACTAGATTAATGGCTTTCTTTTTCTTTTTTTTTTTTTTTTTTTTTTTTGGGGTACGCGGGCCTCTCCCGTTCGGAGCTCAGGCTCCGGACGCGCAGGCTCAGCAGGCCATGGCTCACGGGCCCAGCAGCTCCGCAGCATGTGGGATCTTCCCGGACCGGGGCATGAACCTGTGTCCCCTGCATCGGCAGGCGGACGCTCAACCACTGCGCCACCAGGGAAGCCCTAATGGCTTTCTTGATAAGGATCATGAGTATGTTTCCCAGTACAAGCTGAGTCCACTCATTCATTCCAAAATATGTACTGATCCCTACTATGTTTTCCCCATCATTACCTCAGAATCATAATTATACATTATGACGACTAAGTAATTAAAGATATATATATTTCCTAGGTAAGACTATTAAATAAGTATTTCATTCTCTAAGATTATGGAAACTAGAATATTATATAAATTTATAAAACTAATTACAGAATCTTGTACATAAAGACATTTGAAATCTAGTGCCCTGCTTTTCTTACTTTTAACATAGGAGACTTAGGTTAGACAGAAAATAGTAGGTAGATCCTAGAAGTGAGAAAGATAAAAAATGTGTTACCAGAAGATAATACAGCTAATTTTTAAGAGCTGCAGATACAACTGTATGTCTAATATATGATAGGCAGGCATTAGAGAAGCTCATTTCCAGAACACCCTGCTCGTCCTGTGATTCTCTCTGAAAAAATAAAGTCACGGATCAAATAAACTGCAAGGTTGAATTAGCTTGAAAAGACTCATGACCTTACAATGCAGAAGATATGGTCCTTATTTAACAAGAAAAATATTTCCAGGAGTAGAAGAAAAGTTCTTTGCATGTATCCCATGGACATGGCAACCTTCTGCAAATCCTTCATAATTTGCTCACAGAAAGAAGAACTGGCACCAATGACAAGTCAGAATCTCAGTCAGTAGATGAGAAGATGAAGATTAACCCAACCAAGAAAAGCCCAACCAATAAAATATATGGACTAACAAAAATCTGATTCTTACCTGTAAACTTAGAAGAGAATTAATCCGAAGAAGATCAAATATTTAAACACAAAGTATTAAGATAGAAAAATGCTAGAGGATAGTACAGGTGAATTTAAAGAAGAAATCTTTAGAGTGGGAGAATTTTATAGATGTTTTTAAAACTAGGAATCATAAATGCATTTAACTACATAAACATTTAAAATTTACTTATTTTTCAAATGGCCAAATATATTGTAAAATATCACTCAAACTCATTAATCAGAGAAAAAATTAACTTAAAGCCAAAATTAGACACCACTGCACCCTCACCAGAATGGCCCAAGTAAAAAGGCCCAACGATAACGGTTCAGATGGAGACACATTAGAACTCTCAGACATTGCCAGTGAGAGTGTAGGTTCATGAAGCTACTTTGGAAAACTCTTTGATGTGCTCTTATATATTTGATCAAATACATATCCTTTGACCCAACAATTTCATTCGAAGTATATACGCAACAGTGAGGTGTACAAGAGTGTACCAAAACACACGCATAAGAATTATTACAGGGCTTCCCTGGTGGCGCAGTGGTTGAGAGTCCGCCTGCCGATGCAGGGGACACGGGTTCGTGCCCCGGTCCGGGAAGATCCCACATGCCGCGGAGCGGCTGGGCCCGTGAGCCATGGCCGCTGAGCCTGCGCGTCCGGAGCCTGTTGCTCCGCAACGGGAGAGGCCACAACGGTGAGAGGCCCGCGTACCGCAAAAAAAAAAAAAAAAAAAAAAAAAAAGAATTATTATAGCAGTGTTATTTTTAATAGCTCCAAACTAGAAATATAAAAGTTCATTAATAGTGATATGTATAAATGTTTTATAAGTTTCAAACAAAGAGTACACGGCAATGGAAATGAATGAAAGATAACTTCATGCAATTGCATGGAGAGATTTCATAAATATGATTATTGACCAAAAGATATCAGGCACAAATAAGTGCATACTATATGATTCATTTATGCGAAGTTCAAAACAAGGGCAAATGGAGGCACTGTGTTGAGGAAGACAGATAAGGGGGTGGGAGCTTCTGTGTTGCGGCTCATAATCTATTCCCTGACCTGAGCATCGTTAACTCAGGTACATTCAATTTCTGATAATTTATTGAACTGCACACTTATGATTCATGAACTCTTATTTATGTGTATTAAACTTCCATTCAAAGGTTTAAGACAAACTTCCTTAATGCAAAACTATTACAGGGAATACAATAGTTAGTAGAAATTACGGTTATGTACTGAATCTTGCCCCAACACCAATTCATATGTTGAAGCTCTAACCCATTTGAAGATGAGGCTTTTAAAGAGGTAATTAAGGTCAAATGGGATATAAGGGTGGGGTGCTAATCCAATCTGACTGTTGTCCTTAAAAAAAGAGGCAGAGATATCAGGGATGCGTGTGCACAGAGGAATGGCCTTGCGAAGATACAGCGAGAAGCTGAGGGAACCAAGGAAGAAGGCCTCAGGAGAAATCAAACCTGCCAATACTTTCACCTTGGACTTGCAGCCTCCAGAACGGTGAGAAAATAAATTTCTATCATTTAAGTCACCCAGTCTGTGGTATTTTGTTATGGCAGCTTTAGCAAAGTAGTTCAATGACCAAAGGAAAAGATTCCAGTATGCTGTAATCTTCCTAATATTTTAGGTAGATAGATCAGTAGGCAGGCAGGTAGGTAGATAGATAGATAGCTAGATAGATGGATAGACAAAGACAGTATACATATACATATACATAAAATAAAAACTGAAATACACAATATTAGCTAAGGATACTATTCCTAAGAGAAGAAACTATATTCAATGATGGTAATAATAGAATAAACAAAACCAAACAACCTGAAAAAAGCACTCAACTACATGTCAGGCACTGTTCCAAGCTATAAGCAAAAGAGTTTACACCTTGAATCTCACAAGATCCCTATACAGCATGTATTATTTTCATCCCTATTTTATGGGTGAAAAAGCTGAGACTCAGAGGGGTTAACTAAGGCTCCATATCTATTGCATGGTGAATTCCAGCCGAGGCAGCCCGACTCCAAAGCCCATGCTGTTGACCAGTTGTGTTACACCACATGTATAAGTACAAACAATGAAATGCCATTTTTCACCTATCAGCTATACAAAGATTAAAACACACAGGTAATGCTCAGAGTTGGCATTCTAATGCACTTTCAGCAGGACTACATTGATAAATTGATCTGAGCTTTTTAGAGTACACTTTAACAGTTTATATCAAGCCCTTTTTTAAAATCACATAGACAAGAAGGACAGGATATTGAAGGACAGGATATTTATCACAATATTATTAGCAACAACAAAAATGTGATATAATGTAAATATTCATCAAAAGAGAATTGGTAAGATAAGTTATGATATGTACATTCAAAGAATTCCTTGTATCTATTAAACATGATGTAATTGATCTATATTTATTGACGAGAAAAGATATCCATGACTTACTGTTCTTGTAGTAGTATTTGCTTTTTCATTCGTATTTTTCCCCTAGTGTAGGCATTGTACCTTCTTTTCTTCCTTTTTTTTGTTTTTACAAAATCACTATTGAAGGTTTAAAAAAACAAAAATTGGGTTTGCCTCAGAAGGTAATTATTCATTCATTCATTCATCCTTCCATTCATTCAAGAAATGTTTACTGAATCCTCACTTTGTGCAAACCCTTTTCTAGGTTTTGAGGACACAGCATTGAGAAAAGAATTCCCTCATGGAACTTTCATCACCAAAGATAGTTAAATAGTATCTGAATTACAATTCGTAACAGGTGATTCTTTATGTTGAGTAAATTTATTTTCAGTGATTGGGCAAAAAAGATCTTTTAAGTTCTTTCCATCCCTGAGTGTCTCTAAATCTGTGATTTAAAGAAGGACATAATTTTGAGTGTTAAATGTTCTTTTTCTGCTCCTTGAACTTCCGAGGGCAACTTATTTGTTGAGAAAAGAAATTAAGCTATGCTTTAACTATGGGGTTACAGCTTAAAAAATGTATTTTTAAGATGACCGAAACTTGATATCTAAACTCAGCCATTAAATTGATAGATATGTAAACTGTATGTAAATATATATATATATGTACATATATATATATGTCTATATATATATGTATATATATATATATATATATGATATTCTTTTTTCCAAAGTGAGCCAAAGGGAGAAAACTACTAGGTAATAAGAGAAATAAGTCTTGGGACATAATTTTGAAGTCATTCATCTTTTAGAAAGGGCTAAGTAAATCTTAGTTTAGAATTATAATAAATAATAGGGTAGTTGGAATGTCAGGAACTTAATCAGTATTCACAAGGTTCTTTGGCATTAATTTATTACCTTAACTTTAGTTCCTATTTCTTTCACCTTTTTTCTTTTTAAAGCCTTTTTAAAGCTTTGACCTGTTAATGGAAGAACAAGTCTGACTGCTTCTTAATAGGTTAAATAATAGCCAATTTTCTGAGTTCCTTAAAATCTTTTAATATTGTTTTAACAGATGCATTTCAATTAAAATACTGATACCCCAAAATAATAATCTTTTCATGGCCATTACTCAACATTGTTTTGACTAAGATATAAATATAAAGATGGATTTTTTTCCTACCTAATTTTAATCCATTCACGCATCTGTTCAGAAACATTTATTGAATGCTTTCCGTGTGCCAAGTATTTTTCTGGGAATCAGACATGAACGAAACAAACACAGTATCTACCATCATGGAGCTTTTGTTCTAATGGGAGAAACACATAGTGAATTCTGTTTCATATATTTTGAGCAACCTAAATATAATAATTTCTATCGATTGATCATCTACTACGACCACTTAAAGTCATTATTTCAGAATTTCTCACAGGACTTTGAGATAAGTGTTATTGGGCTAAGGTCCTTTGGCCCTCAGAGGCTGAGGGACTGATCCAAATTCTACTGGCAGAACTGGTACTAAAATCCTGTTTGTCACACTCCAAATCTCACATACTTTCCACTATGCATTCTGTCTTTCATCTTAAAAACAAACTAAATATTACCTGAAATGTTAATTTTTAAACATGATGCTTTCTTATTTGGCTCAGGCTGCCATAACAAAACACCACAGACTGGGTGGCTTACCCAATATAAATTTATTTCTCAAAGTTCTCCAAGATCAGGTTGCCAGCACAGTGGGCTTCTGGTGGGGTCTCTCTTCCTGGTTGTAGAAAGCAGCCTTTTCACTGGGTATCTCACATGGCAAAGATGGAGAGAAAGCTCCAGTCTCTTCCTCTTCTTCTAAAAAACACTGATCCCATTACAGAGGCTCCATCCTCAAGGCCTCACTGACACTTAATCACCTCCCAAAGCCTCCACCTCCAAACACATCACCTTGGAGGTTAGGGCTTCAACATCTGAATTTTGAGAGGACACAAATGTGCAGTCAATAATAGATGCTACTCCTTGAGATAGAAAACAAAAAAGAACTACCACCATCGCTTTTTAATTCTAAAAAACATAAATCATACTCATTTTGGAAAAACACAGATACTGAGAATTAAAACTGCATACAATTTCATGTCCCGGATATAGCTATTAATAACAATTTGGGAGATTAGATAAATAGATGATAGGTAGAGACAGATAGATGATAGATAGATTTATTAAAATAAATTGACTCACACAACTATGGAGGCTGACAAGTCCAAGATCTGCAGCTGGCAAGCTGGAGACCCAGGAGAACTAATGTGTAGTTTCAGTCTGAGTCTGGAGGCCTGAGAACGAGGAGAGCTGATGATCTAAGTTCAAATCTGAAAGTCAGCAGCCTGGCGACCCAAGAAAAACCAATAATTTAGTTTGAGTCTGAAGGCAAGCAAAGACCCATGTCCCAGCTCAAAGCAGTCAGGCAGGAGGATATCAGCCTTTTTGTTCTATCCAGGCCATACAACAGATTCGATGAGGCCACCCACGATGGGGAGAACAACCTGCTCTACTCAGTCTAGCGATTCAAATGGTAACCTCATCCAGAAACTTCCTCACAGAAACACCCAGAATGATTTGTGACCAAATACCTGGGCATCTTGTGGCCCAGTCAAGGTGACACAGAATTAACCATCACAGCAGCTATTCTTAGTTTACTGTTTAAGTGAAAAGCTGAGAAAAGATCAAGGCTAACTCTTTTTATTTTAATCTAATAGATATTGTGGATCTTGGCACTGTGAGGGCAGAAGCTAGATTTCAGGAGCTTAGAGTTGATCAGGAGGCCAAGGAAATGGAGACTGTAAGAAGTCTGTCAGTAAAAGAGAGGAGAGAAACAGGTGGTAACCAGAGAAGAATGCGGGGTCAAAGAAAGATGTGGTTATGCTTACCTGTTTTGTTTTTTACAATAGAAGAAGACTTACACATGCTTAAATGCTGATGGGACGTGTCAAGTAAAAATAAGTTGAATATTTGGGATGGGAAGGAGAATACAGGGAATGAAGATTTTGATGAATGTAAAAGGGAATGGGATTCATCTCAATGGGGAAGGAATTGGTCTGAAACAGAAGAGTAAACATCCATTTCACGTTACCAGGATGGAAAGAGTAAAGATAATACAGAAGCAAACACAACTGTATACTTGGTGTTTGGAGATTGAGGCAATTTCTATTCAGCACTTTTGGCTCTGTGAACAAAGATATAGAGTCATATGCTGAAAAGAAGTTCCCCATGGCTCGTCAGGATTGTAAATAGCAGAGCTAGAGACAAAAAGGTTATATGTAAATAAATATGTATAGGAATGTTTATTCAACATTGATATGGTAACTGAAATTCTGAGATCATAATGTCCGTATTTAAAATTTTTAAATAAGCTACAGAAAATTACGTAAGAAATATTATAAAACTACTCTAGTGAATGAGGTAGAGCTATAATAATTGTGTTGAAGAGACTGATGATGTACAGCTGGGTGAGAAGAGAAAGCTGTACAGCCCTATTTAATGTGATCTTTAATTTTTAATTAAGCAAACAATGGCAAAAAAACTGTGCACAGGCATATGTGTGTGTGTGTGTGTCCACTAAACCATATATACTATATAATATACATACATATGTGTATGTATGTATGTATAACTGGAGAAAGGGAATGTAGAAAAAAGAAATACACATAGGTGGTTAACAATGGTAACCTTGCAGAAATGACTTGAGGGAGGGAAAAAACTGGAATGATGGAGGATTGGGGGCTGAAAGAGAATTGGAAAAAACAGGAAGTGCTTAAAGGGGAAAATATGTGACAGTAACCCACTTCTGCTAAATCATTCACATTCTTACATAGGCTTACAGGTATGTTACAAGTACAGCACAAATTCACTGAGATATCTGATAATATTTTCTTTCTAACACGTATTTCAACGTTTTGTCTATTTTGTAATAGAAAGGCGTTATTCTTTATATAATGTGAAAACTATCTATGAACCCATTCCGTTGTGGGAAACACAAACAATGAAGATGTAACCCTTCTGTTACTCTTAATATAGTATTAGTCTGTTGACTTACTTGGGTTTTCTAGCTTCTTGAGGACGATCATAATAATTGATAATTTTATTTGCTATTTTCCTCTTTTTATTTCTATTTCTTCTCCTATTGTAATGGTTAGAACATGCAACACCACCACTATGTGCTACTGAGGATAGCAGTCCTGCTTAGCTCGCCCCACCTGAATGGGAAGACTTCAGGAGCACATAATTGTTAAATGTTGGTTTGAGATAAACCTCTTTATTGTGTTAAGGAAGTAGTCTTTTATTTATAATAGAAAGAGTTATCCAGGATGAATGCTGTATTGTAACAATTATCAGATTTTTTGCTTTGGTCTGTCAATGTATTAGCACGTTTCCAAATATTAAATAATTGCAGCATTTCCAGAACAAACACACATTACCTTGGATTATGCTTTTAAATGTACTGCGGAACTGTTCTTATTTTTATTTGATTTAGGATTTATGCAAAATTGAGATTGACTAGTTCATGACAACCTCTGGCATATTAAAAATATCAGTGCTTGTGATTTCCTGTATACAAAGGAAAGCAAAGACATTACGTAATCTTTTTCTGAATTGCCTGATCTCCTAAATAAACTGGATGAACTGATCTATCATTTTGCTCATATGAATGCATGAGTCTGGAGTTGTTAGTAACCTTTGACATTGTTGTATTTTCCTTGACATTTCATTAATGTGATGCAGATTAATGCTACTGTTTTTATGTTCAAAAGATGCCACTTCTTAAAGCAATGAAATGCAGGGGAGGGAGTATTTTAATATTTCTAAGTCATTTAAATGTTTTCAACTTCCCACAGAGTTTAAGAAAATAAAAACAACCAAAAAAATTATATTAGGAGTTCGATACAGTGGGAAAGGTATAAACTGTAGACAGTAAATAAATCGATGGTCAAATAGTCCTGGTAAAGAGCAAAAGGAGGTAATGAGACAGAGATACAGACTTCAGATTATTGTTTTTATGTCAGTTCAATCAAAATGTGTTATTTTGAAAGTTTCCCATTTATAATTCTCAGTTAGCATAAGTTTGAAGTACAAAATTTGCAGGGGTTCCCTTTATGGAGAAAAGAGATTACGTAAAGTAGTTTGGGTCTAAGAATATGATGTTCAGCAATACATTATAAGACAGAATTACATCATAGTCTCTAATAAAAATGTGAAATTCTATGCTTTTGCTTTCAGATTGAGTGTGAACATCAACACAGGGCTGTGATTAGGTCAGTACACTCAAGAAGGTAGAATACAATTTATTAAATCTAGGCCACCTGAAGTATCTGACCCTGCTCATTTGAAATGGAGTTTTCTGATAGAATTGATTTTCTGGTAGCCATTTGCATATACCTTCAGATTCCTCTATGCAGAGAAGCCAGATGCATTAAGCAGACACATGCAAAATTTCAAGTTAAAAAAATAAAGGAATACTTTTCTGTTGAAGTTGATGTTTAGAGCATTTTGATTTAAAAATACATTTAAATTACTCTCCATTAATTTATTTCTAATGCTTATGTGGGGCGAATGAAGAGGTCTCAGCTGAGTGGTTGCCTCTTATTAAAGTTTTTTTTCCATTCATTCCCATGGTTGAAACATCAACATGCTTACGACTCCCAATTTTTTATCTCACAATCTCACTTCTTCCCTTGCCCTTTACCTGTACTATGCCCAACTACCATCTTTTTAAAATCTCCAATTGAATGTCTCATACTTATATCAAATGTAAGAAGTCCAAAATACAACTTCAATCCCATTCATTACTCTAAAAATGTGATTCTTCCAATAAACAACACTAAATTTTATTCCCTCATCTTCCTCACTTCTTTCCATATTTAGTATATCATGAAGGCACTTTGATTCTACCTCTAAATGTTTCTCTAATATGTTCACAGTTCTGCATCTCCACACTCATTAATCCAAATCACTATCAGCTCTTACTTGGACTAGTGCAATGTCACCCTTACTGGCCTCCAAGATTTTACCCTTGACCACCTATATGTATTTCACGAATAAATAAAATTTAGAACAATCTTTTAAAGAACCTACAATACAACAAAACTAAATTGCAACCTGTTACTTGCTTAAAAATCTTTGTTATCATCGTAATACACTTTGAATGAATTCCAAACTTCCTTAAAAGCCTACAATGTTCTGCAAGATATGGCTCTATTTTTCCACCTTCTTTTTTTTTAAGCTTTTTATTAATTTTTATTAAACGATCAACTATCAAAATTGCATTGGAAAAAAAGTTTCAACAGTAACATCAATCAATAGGATTAAAATACATTCCTTTTAAGGGTAAGATGGGACAACATGAGAGAGTGGCATGGACCCATACACACTACCAAATGCAAAATAGATAGCTAGTGGGAAGCAGCCACACAGCACAGGGAGATCAGCTCAGTCCACCTTCTTTTTACTACTTACACTAACTTTCCCAGTGACTGAGCCCCATTCACATGGGCATTGCCTTTTGCAATGTTAACAAGCCTAGCCCTTCCTCTCAAGGACGTGACCCCAGTCATCCCTCTGGCTTCTCTCCCAGCCGCTCCTTTCCATCCTTCCAGTAGTAGCTTACACATCGCCTTCTCAAAGAGGTCACACACCCATCAGCTCCTCTCAAAAGCATGCCCATTCCCTGTTATGTTCTGGCTTCTGTATCACAGAAATGATGTTTGTTGCATACATTTTACTTATCACAATTTATAATGACAGATTTATATATTTACTTATTTATCTGTTTTATGAAGTTTGTTCAATATAAGCAAACCAAAATCTAAAACAAACTGAGGAAGCAGAGGAAAATCTTAGTTTTGGAAATATAAAACTAAATATATCTTTGTATATATAATCTTTAGCCTGTGGCTGTAATTCTGTTTGGAAATGCCTTAAAAATTATAAGTACAATAGTAAAAAAGTATATGTAACACAATCATTTATGCCTATGTAAATTTCTCCTTGGCCAAAAAATCTTATTGTTTCAAACATATCTTATATTTTATAGAAGATTAAGCACAAGGTAAAATGAGTTCTAGCACTGAAATAAATTTCCACATTAATGTCTTGTTGCTTAATAGAATGAAAGAGAACATTAATGTTTGACTAATATAAAATACAATTATAAATATTTCTCTTTTTGTGTGCCTGAATTTTATCTTAATTAGTTCTATCCTCTTAGGCACATGGAATATGCCTTTTTTCCGTTCAGAAGAAATTAAAATATTTCATTAGATTCTTTCTTTTATTTTATCTTATCTGTAATTTTGTTTAAATGAATTACATCTCACAGAAAAAGGGCAAATAAAATATTACATATTATAGTCACATTCACTAAAGATTTCTCTATTCTCTTTTTAGAATAAAATACTAGTATTCAAGTAAAGCTTTATTGACAAATATCAATAGCATAAAGATAAAAAAGTGACCAAATATGAAGTGTTCAACACCGTGAATTTTCATGAGGTAAAATTTACAAAGCAAGAAATTTTGAAAAATAGCATATTATCAGCAGACAGGAAGCTTCATCATATATACTTCTAGTCCCCTTCCAAAGATAAACATTAATTTTACATATATATCATTAATTAGTTTTATCTGATTTTGAAATTTATATAAATGGAACCATGCAGAATGACCTATTCTGCATGTTGCTACTTTCTCTTAGCATTATGCTTGTGAGATTTATCCATGTTTTGTGTAGCTTTAATATCTAAATTTGAATATTACTGAATACTATACTGTATAATTATACCACAAATTATTTATGCATTCTACACCTGATGGACACGTGGAGTATTTCTATCCTTTGTCTCTGATAAATAGGGGTGCTATGAATATTGCTGTATATCACTTCTGAGGTGTGTAATTTAGGATTTATATTGGTTATACACCTACGCATGGAATTGTAGGTTCAAAAGGTACACAAGTGTTCAACTCTAAAAGATACTGCCAGTTTTCTAAATTGGATGTGTCTGTTTACATTGCGATTATCCGTGCATTAATCTGCATCACATTAATGAAATGTCAAGGTAAATTACAACAATGTCAAAGGTTGCGAACAACTCCAGAGTCATGCATTCACATGAACAAAACGATGAATCAGTTCATCCAGTTTATTTAGGAGATCAGGCAATTCAGAAAAGGACTATGCAATCCATTTGTTTTCCTTGGTATAGAGTAAACCACAAACACTGATATTTTTAATATGTCAAAGGTTGTAATCAACTAGTCAATCTCACTTTTGCAAATCCTAAATCAAATATAAATAAGAACAGTTCAGCAGTACCTTTAAAAATATAATCCAAGATAATGTGTTTTGTTCTGGAAATGCTGCAATTATTCAATAATTGGAAACCTGCTAATATATTAATAGACCAAAGTAAAAAATCTGATAATGGTTAAAATACGACATTCATACTGGATAACTCCTTCTACTAGGAATAGAAGACTACTTCCTTAACATGGTAAAGAAATTTATCTCAAACCAACATCCAAGCATTTAACAATTATGTGCTCCTAAAGCCTTCCCATTCAAGTTGGTTGAGCTAAGCAGGACTGCTATCCTAACTATAACTTAGTAGTGGTGTTGCATGTCCTAACCGTTACACATCTCCTTAAACTATAATCTTCAAATAAAGACAATAAAAGGTCATACTTCTGCCTAACATGATACAACTATTCTGCATTTAAACAAAACATACTAACCTTTGCCCCAGAAGTGAATGCAAGGGCCTTGGGTAATGTTCACTGTTCTTGATATTCTGTAATTTAAATACTATGATGTAAAGTTAACAATACTTAAATACAATGATACAAAGTCAATACACCTTACGTTATATAATAAGGGGATAAGAGTGGAAATAAAAAGATGTTTGCTTAATGCACACACGCACACAGACACAAACACATTTATAATAAAATAAGGAAGAAAGACTCCTGCCAATTTGTAGTCCTTGTTTTTGTAGCTGGTCCTGTGGTCATAGCCGATATTTACAACAAGCTTCTTCCACTGCCCATACCGTGTCCCCTTTGCCATTAGCAAGTACCTCATCTGATTGTGGTTCTTTCCATGTATTTTCTGGTTGTCTTTGCAGAATCAATGTCTAATTTAATTCTTCTGTAGTCAGAGAGTACACTGGATGCTTTCAATCATTTGAACTTTCTTAAGTCTTGTTTTAGGGTCCAGAAAATGTTCAATTTTAGTAAACATTCCATGGACACTTGAAAAGAATGCTTATTCTGTCATTGTTGGGTATGGTGCTCTATTTATGTCAATTCAGTCGGGTGTGTTAATCATATAGTTCAGACTTTCTATATTTTAATTTTTCTCTGGTGGTTCTATCAGTTACTGAGAGAGGTGGCTTAAACATGTCATATTGATCATTGGTTTGTCTATTTTCCCTTTACCTTCTGTTTTTGCTTTACATATATTGAAACTATATTAGTAGCTACATATGAATTTACAATTATTATATCTTCTGGTAGGAACATTCCCCTTTACCTATTACTAGAAAGAATGCTTTTACAAAAAGTCTACTTCACCTGATGTACATTAGCTTTTTTGCTTTTGTGGGTTTTGTATGACATATCTATCTATCCTTTTAATTTCAATCTTTATGTATCCCTATATTTAAAGTGATTTCTCCTGTAAGCAGCATATTTTTACATTTAATATATCCAACATTAACTAGATTATTTTTCAATCAACATGTAATGTAATCACTGATCTATTTTGGTTTACATCTACACTTTGCTTTGTGGGGTTTTTTCTTCCAACTATTTTTATTTCCCTTCTCTCTCATTACTTGGTTTCTTTTTAATTAGTCAAGAATTTTTATCATTCCATTTTCCCTATCACTTAGGTTGTTAGCTATACATTCATTTTACTATTCTTTGACTGGCTATTATCCTGGAGATATTAAGACACTGTAACCTTAACTCTTAAATCATTTGATTTCCCTTTTTTCCTTTGCTAGCCCTATCATTTCATCATGTCTATCTATTGAACTATAGAAATCTCTCAGCACACATTTTCCGTAATAGTTGCAACAAGTGAACTTCTATCAAATAATTACAGTTCATTCTTGGACTTTTATGACCAAATTTGAGTCTCTTTTCTATGCTAAACATGTATATATATCCATGCAATAAAATCAAATTGATAATTAAGAAATGTTTTAAAATAATGTTTAGATAGATCATGTCTTTCCCATACCTTAATAATAGTTCAATACTACCACTTGATTTTATGGAGTAAAACACAACACAGGAATACTCAAAAAAAAGTCATGTGCTTACCAACACTGCGTGAACACTGTCATATGTGTCATCCCGTGATATATATTTTCATTCTTAAGGGCGTTTTGCCATCATGAATAGCAATTCTCTGTAGTAAGACAATAAAGATTCCTCGTTTAAACATTTTAAGTTTTTTTTCAATCGGTTGATTACAGTGGCTTTCATATAAATATCCATGTTTATTACTTTTCTATTGGCTTAGTTTCATAAACTTACTGAGCTAATTCCAACTTAATCTAGTATCTTTTCTCAACAGAGTAGCATGAGTGATCTTTTCAATGGAATAAGTCATGCTTCCTCATTTACCTGCTTTAAGAACTTCAAGGATTTCCAACTGACTATCCTTTATGTATCATCCTTTTGGTAAAGACTTCTTTACTAGGTCTTTAGGGACTTTTCACATGCTTCCCTCTTCTTTTCCTAGATGCCTCCCCCACTCCCTTCTAGACTCTTCGCGATTACCTTTTCCCTGAATAACAAATATAATTATTTTCCATTCTGTCACTCTCTATTTCACAATCCTGAACTGCTATTCCCAGCATTTTACAAAATATACAAATATATACTGATTTCTAATTTTCTTGTTTGTCTATCATGTATATTAAGCTCGTAACTCTTGTGAACGCAGGTACTAAATCTGTTTTGTTCACATACAGCACCAGCCCCACAGAGGGACTCAAATTATTTTGGAGCTCTATGAAAAAGTCAGGCCTGGAGATTATGACGTTAGACCTTTAGACCCATCCTTACAAAACCTAAAATATTACAACTGGGTGATCTTGTTTGAGATATGCAATGTCAAATGAATACAGGGGTTGAGGATCACTTTACCTCCATTCTTTGATCAGAGTAGGCAAGAGCTGATAAGGTTAAAATTATATGTATACCAATAAACATTTAATAAAAAAAACTCATTCTATTTTTATCCTGATAAGTAAATATGTGTAAACTGTTATTTAGAAAAGCTCAAAAATTTACAGAAAAATTATTGATCATGTATCTTTCAAATTATTGCTCAATTAACAAATGGCTAATATTCTTATTAAAACATTTTGGTGTACCACCTAATGCGTTACCTATTTGATAGCTATATAAGTTAGGATAAAGTTCAGTTACTAAGTGTCCAAATAAGGGACCTAAATAATCTAGCAATTTCTTTCTTCTTTCTTGTATAAAATAAGTCTGGAGGCATCTTCAAGGTCACTAGGCACCCTCTGCTTCACTAACTTCAAGGTCACCTATGATCTAGGTTGGATGCCAGAACTTGAGAATTCCTAAAAGGAAAAGAACAGAAAGGAGAGCGAATAGACTTACCTCTCAGATAAAGTCGAAAGGAGCTTTACTTGAAACTACCCAATAACTCCTTGCATTTCAATGTTGACTCCTGACTATAAGGAATACTGGCAAATGTAATCCTCTAGCTAGGAATTCTGTCACCTTAAAAAAATAAACAAACAAACTAGAGTTCTAATAAAAACTAAGAAAGGAAGAATAGATATAGGATGGGAAAAAATTTCATGCACATAAATCCTAATGATTTTGAATGATGCCACTTTAGGAGTATTTATATATATAACACTATACCTGTGGCAAAATAGGAATATTTCCTGAGATAATAAGAGCTGAAAGATATTGCTTTCATAAAGGAAATCCATTGTGTTTTATTTTTAAAATTTGTTACCTGAATTACTGTAATTTAGCATAATTTTGAAGTTAAATGTGAACTATTTTAAACAATGAATTATTTACTTGTTTAATAATCAAGTTATTTTAAAACATCTAAGGGAAATGAAAAATTATGTTTTGCATCTGCAAATAATTTTATTTATGATTTTATGTTTGTTCATCACTGTATATTTAAAACTCATTTTTCTAATAACTATATTATTAAATTTATTTTACTCTTACTTTGATATGATGGGATTCTGTCTAATGGTGCTGGAAAAAACATTTACATTTCAAATAATTTCTCCATTTAGCAATGTTTAAGGATCCAACCCTTCATGTCTGTTTTAGAAGATCATTATAATAGTCTCAGTAAAGTACATACTTAGGGTAGATTTTTGGCCACTGGGTACCAAGGAGTACATTTATTTAACTTCTCAGCAGCTCATTGGCATTTTGGTGAAAAGAGGTAATGGAGGCTATTTAATTAACCTCAAATATTTCACTGGCATAAGAAACTGAATCATCTGCCAGAATCATTAGCAATTTATAAGCTGAGTTCAGTAGCAAATGGTCATAAATTCAATCACGTGTAACCTTTCCAGTAAGTGACACCAGTCAATTGAAATTTATTATGGGGGAAATCACAGACTTTGACATTCACACTAAATATCTAGAGCATTAAGATTCTGCTTGCCAGAACCCTAGATATCACTTTGTAGGTAATGTACAGAATTTTAAGATGTAGAAATGATGGATAAGAACTGAGTAGTTCCTCTGAGTGTTATCAAGAAATATGAGAGGTTCAATATTTGATACTGCTTCATTTTCTTCAATAGGACAAACTCATACTGTGGGACCTAGAAAGATAACTGTGATTACTGAAGTATCATAAAACATTGGTGAGTACATTTGGTTTGATGTATAGATAGTCTGGTGGTGAAGCTTACCTGGCAAGTTTCCATTAGGTATTCATGACAGATAACCTGACATATACTTATATGGTGTAGAATGTAATAGACTTTAAAAACTTAAAAACTTGATTAAATTATCAATAGCATGGTATAAATATACCCTGAATGATTTTTTTTCAAAGATTTATTCCCAATGATTTTCTCATCTTAGTTTTTTTTTAATTAATTAATTGATGTATTTATATTTTTTTGGCCGCATTGGGTCTTCGTCACTGCATGCAGGCTTTCCCTAGTTGCGGCAAGCAGGGGCTACTCTTTGTTGTGATGTGTGGGCTTCTCATTGTGGTGGCTTCTCTTGTTGCAGAGCACGGGCTCTAGGCACACGGACTTCAGTAGTTGTGGCTCGTGGATTCAGTAGTTGTGACGCACGGGCTCTAGAGCGCAGGCTCAGTAGTTGTGGCGCATGGGCTTAGTTGCTCCACGGCATGTGGGATCTTCTTGGACCAGGGATTGAACCCGTGTCCCCTGCATTGGCAGGCGGATTCTTAACCAGTGCACCACCAGGGAAGTCCCTAGCCTGAATGATTTTAAGTTGGGTACATTTCTTTCATAGTTTGGGAAATTTTGAAAAGTGAGGAAGAAGAATAACCAAAGGATCACATGTATAAGATAGGGAATTCAATATCAGTTATTTGATGCA
This sequence comes from Neophocaena asiaeorientalis asiaeorientalis, assembly GCF_003031525.2. NCBI lineage: Eukaryota > Metazoa > Chordata > Mammalia > Artiodactyla > Phocoenidae > Neophocaena > Neophocaena asiaeorientalis. Next base: position 7,786,118 of record NW_020172492.1, read on the forward strand.
AACACTAATATGATCATTTCCATTTGTTAAATTCACTAGACTGCCAGAATTCTTCATTGAGTGTAACCCTTCCAATAAATGACACAAGCTAATTAAGATTTACAATGTGGGAACAAACTATTTTGACAATCATGTCTAAGTATGTTTTCCAAACTTGAGGTTTCACTTAGCAGACATTGCAATCAGTATTTGTGGCACAGAGTTAGTAAGTATTGATAGAATTTTACCTCATGTAGCAAAGATTTAAAATTGTTTTGAAATTAATGCTTGCATCCTCACACAGTATCTGATATTTTACTAAAATAGCTAAACTTAAAAAAGTACATAAATATAGGTCATAATAGAGTTGGTTCAAATTGATATCTTAGATGTCAGTTCACAGAGAATTTTCACTAGTAACAAAGGCATGGGCAGAATTATAATTCATTTATATGCATATATTCAATTAAAATGTTATAATTTATGTACAGAAAAATCATTTTAGTTATGAGTGAGTACATCTGTTCCTCTTAGTACATCTAATTTTTCTGGCCTTGGCCAGCATGGCCTGACCTATACTGGGCTCTTTTAATCATGTAGTCAGCTGTCAGGTTGACCAGTAGGTCAGCTGGAGGGTGGATGACCTAGATGGGTCTCACTTACATCTCACGTGTTATATTTGGCCACTGGCTGTCAGCTGGGTATATCACTTCTTCTCCACATGGCACCCTCTTCCAGAAGGCTAGCTTGGATTTATTTATACAGCAAATAAAGGGTTCCAAGAGCAGCAAGCCCCAGTGCGCAAGTACTTTTCAAGTGTCTGCCTATATCACATTTAATAAAGCATGTTACATTGCAAGAGCATAAAAGCAGGGAAGAGAAGTTTGTCTTTTTTTAATTGGCTCCATATCTCACAATACAGTCTTTATTATGTATTTCTAAAATACATGGCCTCTCAGGAAAATAGACTGAAAATATTCTATCATTTCTGAATATTTACATAAAAAAGAATAAATAATAATATCATACTGAAAATTATCTTCCTGATTATTTCTTCAGAGTTAAGTATTTGCCAGTCATATAATTTATTAGCATCTTTTATCAAATAAAAATAGGATATTCTGTGTAGATGTAGTTTGCTTCACAGTCCTTGGTCTAATCTTCCACAATTTTCAGTTGAAATATATGTTAACATGGGGGGAAATCCACAACCAGAACTTGCAGAGAATTTTTATTTAAGCATAAGATTAATTGAACTAAACAAAAAATCAAATGCAGTGAACAATACATGATATGCATTCAGAATTAGAATAAAACTATTTTCATGAAAAAAAAAACGCTCTAACAAAATCTGCTCCCTTGTCCACAGAGAGTTTGCACAAGCCTGAATATTAAATGGCATCTACTTGTTTTGGTGCTATCTTTGAGATAAGGAAGTGCACTTTTTTTTGCCTGTAACTTCTCTTTACCCAAGTTTATCTCCTGTTTGACAACTGTTTGAGAACTGAAAGTCTTAGGTGAAACTAGGCAAAAAGGAAATAGGAGGGAATGAAAAAGCATTCCATACTCGCAGGAAGGAATGAAAAGTCAGCCTATAAAATAGACTGTGTTCATTCAAATGACTTTTCCACAGCTCTCTTATTGGTAAAGAACATTTTCAGGAGATGCCCTTCATGAAACTGAGATTTAAACATTAGATATTCATAGCCAGCTACTGGGCTGCCAAAGTTTCTTGGCCGTCACCCAAGTCAGAATAAGGGCAACAAGTACTTCCTGATATTAAACACCAGGGCTGGGTAGCTTCCTCTTCATTTGAGATTGAGTTAACTGTCAAAAACTTGGCTTATGATGAAGAAATCATCACAAGCTAATCCATCAAATACACTATACACATGTCCTCCAAATGGATCTTTTACACACAACTATAATGGTCTTTAGCGGTATTCAATCACCAAGCTCCTAAAACTAATATCCAACGTTCTCCATGATCTGATTCCATCTATCCTGTGTAGCCTGGGATTTTACTATTCCTTCCATCAGGCATCATTTTCCAAGGACACCAAACACTTATTGTAGCTGTAATTATTTTTAATGTTATTGCCCTATGTCCTTTATACTCGAGTTAAGTGGTTAACTCTCCACCATATTACAGCAGAGGATTCAGATATGAGTACACATGTACCTTTACCAGTGTGTTGTATGGTTTCATGTTACTAATTAGCATCCTTCCATTTCAGCTCGAAGAACTCCTTTCATCATTTCTTATAAGGCAGGTGTAGTGGTGATGAATTTCTTCAGTTTGTCTGGGAAAGTGTCTCCCCCATTCATTTCTGAAGGGTGCTTTGTCTGGTAAAGTTCTCTCGGCTGACAGTTTCTCCGTCAGCACTTTGAATATACTGTCCTACTCTCCCCTGGCCTGTAAGGTTTCTGCTAAGAAATCTGCTAATAGCCTTATGGGAATTCCTTGTAACTTATAAGCTTTTATTCTCTTGCTGCCTTTTTTTTTTTTGCGGTATTCGGGCGTCTCACTGTTGTGGCCTCTCCCGTTGCGGAGCATAGGCTCCGGACGCGTAGGCTCAGAGGCCATGGTTCACGGGCCTAGCCACTCCGCGGCATGTGGTATCTTCCCGGACTGGGGCACAAACCCGTGTCCCCTGCATCGGCAGGCGGACTCTCAACCACTGGGCCACCAGGGAAGCCCTCTCTTGCTGCTTTTAAGATTCTTTTTTTTGTCTCTGAATTTTGCCAGTTTTAGGATAATGTGTCCTAGAGTCTCTTAGAGAGAATCTCTTGATTCTATGTGGTGACCTATGAGATCCATGAACTTGGCTATAGAAACCACTCCCCAGATTTGGGAAGTTCTCAGCCATTATTTCTTTAAGAAAACTTTTTGCTCCCTTCTCCTTCTCCTTTCCTTCTGAAACCCCAATGATTCACAGATTGGTCCTTTTTATGTTATCCTATAGATCACATTATAGGTGATTCTGTACTTCTTTAAAAATTATTTTTTGTGTTCTCTGATTGGATAATTTCAAAGTTCCTGTCTTCAATATCATTGGTTCTTTCTTTTGCCTGATTAAGTCTGCTGTTGCTCTCTATTGCATTTTTCATTTCATTCATTGTACTTTTCAGCTCCAGAATTTCTATCTGGTTCATTTTTTTTTTTTTATGATTTCTCTTTATTAGACATCTCATTTTGTTTGTGTATTGTTTTCCTGGTTTTGTTGAATTTTTTTTTTTTTTATAGCTCATTGAGTTTTCTTAAAGCAACTATTTGAATTCTTATGGTAAATCAGAGATCTCCATGTCTATGGGTTCATGTACTGGAAGATTATTGTGATCCTTTTGGTGGTATCATATTTCCCTGATTTGTCCTGTTCCTTGGAATTTTGACTTGCCACCTTTGCATCTGAAGTAGTCACCTCCTCCAATCTATACTAACTGCCCATTTAATGCATCCAAACTTGTATTTTTTTTTTTGCATATTAGTCTTCATAATATAAAGTTTGTTCATGTAGTTAACAGTGTCCAGATGTTATTGAATTTTACTAAAAATAATATACACTTTCTAAAATTTGTTTTTTTCCAATATTTTGTAAATGGGATTTTCTGGTAAATCTGGAGAATTTTTTTATAGCTTAGGTTGAGGCATCTTTTCTAAGTCCTATTCTTTTCCAGCTTCTTTAGTCTTAAAGAATAAGGAGATAATATGCTCCACCAAAAAAAAAAAAGTTCCATATTTTTTGAAGATATCCCACTGTATACCTGCTTGAGACAAACCCTAAGAAAGTTTTCTTCCTCTAAGATGTTCAGTTGCAGGGCAAGCTGAATTGCAGACCCTAGTCCAATGATTGATATTGTTATCTTTTATTTAGCTAGTGTCACCACCGTTGGATTGAGAAAAGATACTCTTGTTTTACTAGTTGGTGCTCTGTCTGTGCAGATAATTTAATCTTAGATCATTATAAGCAGTTATAATGCTTCTCACTCAGCAATATTAACTCTCAGAGCCTCTTGGTCCCACACCCCTTCTTGTAAACCTTTTCATATTACCAGCTTCAAGCCATGGGCTATACTGTAATTTAGCTAGTACATTTCTACTCCAAATATGCTATATTATTGGAAATTGTAGACCATATGTATTTCTAGCATCTGGGTTAATAACATGTTACACTGAGAATCCAATGGTGATGGCCACCTTATACAGGATATGTTGTAAATTGTAGGAGTGGGTTCTCAATCCCCAACCTGCACTGTCTACCCCCATATAATGTGGTAGGGGTATAGAGGGAGAATGAATAAAATCTCTGGACTCCCCCTGTTTCTCAGTATCTGGCCCTGCTATTCAATCTCAAGCTTTGTTTTTTGGGGTTTTTCTCTTTTTTTTAAATGCTTTGGTAACAGAATTTCCTTCAGAGATTAAAAATATACTCCACCAATATTCCCAGTTTAGAATTAGGCAATAATCATTATTGCAACTACCCCTAACATGGTTATTGACCTATTTTTCTCTACCTGTACACATCCTTCTGTGGTTTTGAAAAGCAAAATTGTGGTAAAAGTGGGAAGGGTAGAAGGAGAAGGGTCTTACAAGTTTATAGTACAGAACCAAAGAGGAAAAGCCCTGGGTGTCTAGGAAAGGGACATGGGAAGAGCTGCACTGTGGGAGTCATGGGAGATGAAGGGCAGTAGAGTCACTACAGACTCTGTCCCATCATGGTTGTTGAGTGATACAAGTAAAGAATTAACATTTTTATGGGAACATCTCCCTGATACTACATCACATGATCACAGCTTTACTAGGATCATACATTGTTGCAAGTTTCTATATTTTCATGGTTATTTTCCTGTAAAGATTAGGAAGACATAATCAAGAAGCATAATTTTTCAAATATTCACGATGAAGTCAGCATCCTTTTGCAAATAATTTTCATACATAAACATATGATTTTTACAATACTTGAAACTTTTATCAGTTAAAATTTAATATTATATTAATTAAATTAATAAAAAATCCCCCTGTGGTTTTCTCTAAAGCTTTCTACATATAATTAATTATGTAACTTGGTGTCAAAAACTAAAGTATGATAGCTAGAATATCATGTATTTCATGATTGAAATTCTGGACAGTGCCTAGATAGACTAGAAAATAGGGACTATAAACTCAGACCTTGATCTGAATGTCCCTGTTTTAAAGATTTAATCCTTAAAATGATACAAATTTCATTTTGGATATTTAATTTCTTTTTTTGTTAAGTAATAAAATATGCATAAGTAATGTGGCAGAGGTAGTGATGAACGTCTTGAAAGAGATAATTCTTTGGCGAATAAAGGTAGTTTATAATATTAATGCTATGAGCAATGAAGACCAAAGGAAGGTAAGAAATATAGATTATGTCATCTGACTTTCTATGATATTTATTAAACTCAATAACTGTTCTCAGAGGTTGAAAATTGGCTGTCAATCACATATTAAGAATTATATTTCATACTGGTGGTTACTAAGTAAAGCTGTATATTAGGAACTTATCTTTTGCTACAATTAGTAGAAGAATATTCAGGCTTAAGGCATAGAAATACCTAGTGTTCTCCCAAGTTTCCAGGTACACTTCTGTGACCAAAATTTTTTTTAACACCTTTATTGGAGTATAATTGCTTTAAAATGCTGTGTTAGTTTCTGCTGTATAACAAAGTGAATCAGCTATACGTATACATATATCCCCATATCTCCTACCTCTTGTGTCTCCCTCCCACCCTCCCTATCCCACTCCTCTAGGTGGACACAAAGCACGGAGCTGATCTCCCTGTGCTATGAGGCTGCTTCCCACTAGTTACCTGTTTTACATTTGGTAGTGTATATATGTCAATGCCACTTTCTCACTTCATCCCAGCTTACCCTTCCTCCTCCTGTCCTCAAGTCCATTCTCTATGTCTGCATCTTTATTCCTGTCCTGGTCCTAGGTTCTTCAGAACTTTTATTTTTTAAGATTCCATATATATATGGGTTAGCATACAGTATTTGTTTTTCTCTTTCTGACTTACTCCACTCTGTATGACAGACTCTATGTCCATCCACCTCACTACAAAAATCTCAATTTTGTTTCTTTTTATGGCTGACTAATATTCCATTGTATATATGTGGCACACCTTCTTTCTCCATTCATCTGTCGATGGACACTTAGGTTGCTTCCATGTTCTGGCTATTGTAAATAGTGCTGTAATGAACATTGTGGTACATGTCTCTTTTTGAATTATGGTTTTCTCAGGGCATATGCCCAGTAGTGGGATTGCTGGGTCGTATGGTAGTACTATTTTTAGTTTTTTAAGGAACCTCCACACTGTTCTCCATAGTGGTTGTATCAATTTACATTCAAAAAAAATGGTACTTCTTGAACTTCTTTACTGACTTACTTCTTCTGTTTCCTTTTCCTGAAGTGAGACATCCTTTTATCTTTCATACTTTATATGGAGAGAGCATTAGTTACTCAACAATTGATTGATAATTCAATCACCTTGGGAGTTTCTTCTTTCAAACATTAGCAGCATTCATATATGAAGGTTATAGCATAAATTTTGTGGCCAAAAATTATGTAAAAGGATATTTTATGTTAAAGGAATAACATTAAGATGTTCTTTGACCAGAGCACATAGTGGCACCCAAGTATCTGCCATTCATCAACCACGACCCCATAAATAGTTCCTTGGTGTTCATGTATGCACAAACAACCATAGCAGATAAATGAAGACAGGGTAATGTATTACTGGTAAAATTTTGTTTCCAAAGCACACTGCAGATTCCTAATGAATGAGGCTATGACATACAAACATTATGATAGGTACAGCCTAGACCTCACATCGATCAGCCTGTTTTTCTGCCATTTTCCCCGAACAGAGTTCCCAGATCCCATTACACTAATGCTGGAGGAAAGGCAGTCTGTTGAAGGGAAACACAGTCAATGATGATAGTTACCCTCTCCGCTTAGAGACCAGGATGTTCAGCTGCCTATCTTGGGACTTCTGGTGCTGAGGTGATGGGAGGCAGCCCTGAGGATTTTCTCATCCCATCTCTGCTGTGAGGAACGTCCGCCGTCTCTTTTCCTTCTTCCATAATCCAAGCCAAATTGGTCTCCCTAAAGACCACTGCAAAACTTCCTGGCCTTATTCTGCTTTCTCTCTTCACCTACAGTTTATACAACAACTCATGTCATCTCTTCAAAATACATACCTACAAAGTGTGTCATCACCCTGGTCATTATCTTTTGATAATTTCTCATAATAATAAAATTTGAATTTGGTGTTCTCTACATGGTGTGACCCTGGGCAACCTCTTTAAATATACTTCCTACTGCTCTTCATTGGTACCCTCTGCTCAAGCCATAATAGTGTTCTTTCTGTTTCTCAGACAAACGTGCAAGCAAGAACAGAATTGTGTAAAATAAAGTGTTGCGAGAAAAACAACAACAACACACCAAACTAGAATTCTGTACTCTGCAAAATCATCCTTCAAAAGTGAAGGAGAGATACTTTCCCATGCACATTATAAGAATAATTAATGAATACTATGAACAACTCTATGACCACAAATTTGATAATCTACATGACATGGATCAATTCCTTAAAAACACAATCTTCCAAAACTCACACAAGAAGAAACAGACAACCCAAAGAGGCCTATCTCTATAAAGAAATTCAATCAATAATAGACTTCCCAAAGAGAAAGCATCAAACTCAAATGAATTCACTGATGAATTCTACCAAACGTTTAAGAAAGAAATTATATAAATTTTCTACAATCTATTTCAGAGGATAGAAGCTAAGCGAATACTAACTCATTTTATGAGGTTAGCATTACCCTAATACCAAAACTGGACAGAGACATTACAAGAAAAGAAAACTTCAGACCAACATCTCACATGAACATAGATGTAAAAATCCCCAACAAAATATTGGCAAGTTGAACCTTCGAAGTATAAGAAGAATTATACACCACAACTAAATGGGATATATCCCAGATAGGCAAGGCAGATTCAACATCCAAAAATCTATTAATGTAATATGTCATATCCAAAGGCTAAAAAAGAAAAATTACTTGATAATTTCAATAGATGGAGAAAAAAGCTTTTGACAATATCCAACACCCTTTCATGATAAAAATTCTCAATGAGGAATATAGAGAAATTTCCTCAATTTGATTAAAAAATCTACAAAAAACCCACAGCTAACATCTTACTTAATGGTGAGAAGCTTGAAACTTTCCCACTAAGATCCAAAACAGACAAGGATGTCCCCTCTTGCCACTTTTCAACATTGTACTGCTAGCACTGGCTAATGCAGTAAGACAAGAAAAGCTATAAAAGATTACAGATTGGGAAGAAATAAATAATTTTGTCTTTGTGTGCAAATGATATAATCATATATGTAGAAAATCTGAAAAAAAATGACTCCTGGAACTAATAAGCAGTTAGAGCAAGGTTGCAGGATACAAGGTTAATAATCAAAAGTCAATTGCTTTCCAGTATACAGCAAAGAAAAGTGGAATTTGAAGTTAAAAACACAATACTATTTACATTAGCATCCCTAAAAGTTAATGCATAGGTATAAATCTAACAAGATATGTACATGATCTATATGAAGAAAACTATAATCCTCTGATAAAGAAAATCCAGAAAAGAGCTATATAAATGAAGAGCTCCTTCATGTTCATAAATAGAAATATCACCAAGATGTCAGTTCTTCCCAACTTGATCTATAGATTCAGCTATCCCAATCAAAATCCCAGCAAGTTATTTCATGGATATTAACAAACTGATTCTACAGTTGATGTGAAGATGGAAAAGACCAAGATTGGCCAATACGATATTGAAGATAAAAACAAAGTTGGAGGACTGAACTACCACATTTTGAGACCTACTATAAAGCTATAGCAGTTAAAGAAGCATGATACTGGTGAAAGAACAGATCAATATAACAGAATACCCAGAAATAGATCTCCTTAAATATAGTTAATTAATCATGATCAAAGGAGTAAAGGCAACTAAATACAGCATAATAGTCTTTACAACAAATGGTGCTGGAACAACTGAACACCTACATTCAAAAAAAAAAAACACAAAAAACAAAAACCAAAGTATAGATACAGACCTTATAGTCTTCACAAAAATTAACTTAAAATGATCATAAACCTAAATGTACAATGTAAAACTATAAAACTCTCAGATGATAACATAGAGAAAATCTAGATTACTATGGGTATGGCAAGGACTTTTTAGATACAACACCAAAGGCACAATCCATGAAATAAATAATTGAGAAGTTGGACTTCATTAAAATTTTAAAAATCTGCTCTGAAAAACACAATGTCAAGTGTTTGAGAAGACAAGCCACCGACTGGGAGAAAATATCTGTCAAAGACTTATCTGATAAAAACTGTTGTATAAGATATACAAAGAACTATTAAAGTAAAAAATAAGAAAACAACCAACCCGTTTGAAAAATGGGCCAAAGATTATATTGTTTTAGTAGATCTTTATTGGAGTATAATTGCTTCACAATACTGTATTAGTTTCTGTTGCACAACAAAGCGAATCAGCCATATGCATACACATGTCCCCATATCCACTCCCTCTTAAGCCTCCCTCCCATCCTTCCTATCCCATCCCTCTAGGTCATCGCAAAGCACCGAGGTGATCTCTCTGTGCTATGCTGCTGCTTCCAAGCAGCCAACTATTTTTATTTGGTAGTTTACATATGCCACTATTGCAGTCACGTCGCCCCAGCTTTGCCCTCCCACCTCATGTCCTCAAGCCCATTCTCTATGTCTACCTCTTTATTTCTGCCCTGCAACTAGGTTCATCAGAAACAATTTTGGTTTTTTATTTTAGATTCCATATATATGCGTTAGCATACGGTATTTGTTTTTCTTACTTACTTCACTCTGTATGACAGACTCTAGGTCCATCCACCTCACTACAAATGACTCAATTTCGTTTCTTAAAATTGAGAAATTGGCTGAGTAATATTCCATTGTCTACATGTGCCACATCTTCTTTATCCATTCATCTGTCGATGGACATTTAGGTTGGTTTCATGTCCTAGCTATTGTAAATAGTGATGCATGAATATTGTGGTACATGTCTCTTTCTGAATTATGGTTTTCTCAGAGTATAAGACCAGGAGTGGAATTGCTGGGTCATATGGTAGTTCTATGTTTAGTTTTCTAAGGAACCTCCATACTGTTTCCCATAGTGGTTGTATCAATTTACATTCCCACCAACAGTGTAAGAGAGCTCCCTTTTCACCACACCCTTTCAGCATTTACTGTTTCTAGATTTTTTGATAATGGCCATTCTGACCGGTGTGAGGTGATACCTCACTGTAGTTTTGATTTGCATTTCTCTAATAATTAGTGATGTTGAGCATCTTTTCATGTGCCTCTTGGCCATCTGTATGTCTTCCTTGGTGAAATGTTTACTTACGTCTTCCACCTATTTTTTAAATGGATTGTTTGTTTTTTTGATATTGAGCTTCATGAGCTGTTTGTATATTTTGGAGCTTAATCCTTTGTCTGTTGTTTCATTTGCAAATATTTTCTCCCATTCTGAGGGTTCTCCTTTTGTCTTATTTATGGTTTCCTTTGCTGTGCAAAAGCTTTTAAATTTCATTAAGTCCCATTTGTTTATTTTTGGTTTTATTTCCGTTACTCTAGGAGGTGGGTCAAAAAAGATCTTGCTGTAGTTTATGTCAAAGTGTGTTTTTCCTATGTTTTCCTCTAAGAGTTTTATAGGGTCTGGCCTTATATTTAAGTCTTTAACCTATTTGGAGTTTATTTTTGTATATGGTGTTAGGAATTGTTATAATTTCAGTCTTTTACATGTAGCTGTCCAGTTTCCCCAAAACCATTTATTGAAGAGGCTGTATTTTCTCCATTGTATGTTCTCGCCTCCTTTGTCATAAGTTTGGTGCCCACATGTGCATGGATTTATCTCTGGGCTTTTTATCCTGTACACTGATCTATATTTCTGTTTTTGTGCCAGTACCATACTGTCTTGATTACTATAGCTTTGTGGTATAGTTTGAAGTCAGGACGACTGATTCCTCCAACTCTGTTTTACTTTCTCAAGATTGCTTTGGCTATTCAGGGTCTTTTGTGTTTCCATACGAATTGTAAATTTTTTTGTTCTAATTCTGTGAAGAATGCCATTGGTAATTTGATAGGGATTGTATTGAATATGTAGGTTGATTTGGGTAGTATAGTCATTTTCACAATGCTGATTCTTCCATTCCAAGAACATGGTATATTTCTCCATCTTCTTATGTTATCTTTGATTTCTTTCATCAGTGTTTTATAGTTTTCTGAGTACAAGTCTTTTGCCTCCTTAAGCAGGTTTATTCCTAGATATTTTATTCTTTTGTTGCAATGGTAAATGGGAGTGTTTCCTTAATTTCTCTTTCTGATTTTTCATTGTTGGTGTATAGGAATGCCAGCGATTACTGTGCATTAATTTTGTATCCTGTTACCTTACCAAATTCATTCATTAGTTCTAGTAGCTTTCTGGTGGCATCCGTAGGATTTTCTTTGACAGTTTTACTTCTTCTTTTCCAATTTGGATTCCTTTTATCTTTTTCTTCTCTCATTGCCATGGCTAGGACTTCCATAACTATGTTGAATAAGAGTGGGGAGAGTGGACATCTTGTCTTTTTCCTGAACTTAGTGAAATGCTTTCAGTTTTTCACCATTGAGTATGATGCTTGCTGTGGGTTTGTCATATATGGCCTTTATTATGTTGAGGTAGGTTCCCTATATGCCCATTTTCTGGAGAGTTTTTATCAGAAATGGGTGTTGAATTTTGTCAAAAGCATTTTCTGCATCTATTGAGATGATCATATGGTTTTTATTCCTTAATTTGTTAATGTGGTGTATCACATTGATTAATTTGCATATTTTGAAGAATCCTGGGATAAATCCCACTTGATCATGGTGTTTGATCCTTTCAATGTGCTGTCAGATTCTATTTGCTAGTATTTTGTTGAGGATTTTTGCATCTATGTTCATCAGTGATATTGGTCTATATTATTCTTTCTTTGTGATATCTTTTTGTGGTTTTGGTATTCAGGTGATGGTGGCTTTGTAGAATGAATTTGGGAGTGTTTCTCCATATAGTTGTTTGTAGTAGTCTCTTATAATCCTTGTATTTCTGCAGTGTCAGTTATGGTTCCTCCTTTTTCATTTCTAATTTTATTGATTTGTGTCCTCTCCATTTTTTTCTTGATGAGTCTGGCTAAGAGTTTATAAATTTTGTTTATCTTCTCAAAGAACCAACTATTAGTTTTATTGATCCTTGCTACTATTTTCTTTGTTTCTATTTCATTTATTTCTGCTCTGATATTTATGATTTCTTTCCCTTCTACTGACTTTTGGTTTGCTTTGTTCTTCTATCTCTAGTTGTTTTTTATTTTCTCTAGTTGTTTTAAGTGTAGGGTTAGATTGTTTATTTGAGATGTTTCTTGTTTCTTGAGATGAGATTGTATTGCTATAAACCTCCCTCTTAGAACTGCTTTTGCTGCTGTGTCCCATAGGTTTTGGGTCATCATGTTTTCATTGTCATTTGTTTCTATGTACTTTTTAATTTCTTATTTGATTTCTTCAGTGATCTCTTGGTTATTTAGTAAAGCACTGTTTAGCCTCCATGTATTTGTGTTTTTTACAGTTTTTTCCCTGTAACTGATTTCCAATCTCATAGCATTGCTGTCCAAAAAGATGCTTGATACAATTTCAATTTTCTTAAATTTTCCGAGGCTTCATTTGTGACCCAAGATTTGATCTATCCTGGAGAATGTTCCATGTGCACTTGAGAAGAAAGTGTATTCTGTCACTTTTGTGTGGAATGTTCTATAAATATCAGTTAGATCTATCTGGTCTATTGTGCCATTTAAAGCTTGTGTTTCCTTATTTATTTTCTGTTTGAATGATCTGTCCATTGGTGTAAGGGAGGTGTTAAAGTCCCCTACTATTATTGTGTTACTGTTGATTTCTCCTTTCATGGTTGTTAGCATTTCCCTATGTATTGAGTGCTCCTATGTTGGGTGCATAAACATTTATAATTGTTATATCTTCTTCTTGGATTGATCTCTTGATCATTAGGTAGTGTCCCTCTTTATCTCTTGTAACAGTCTTTATTTTAAAGTCTATTTTATCTGATAGGAGTATTGTTACTCCAGCTTTCTTTTGATTTCCATTTGCATGGAATATCTTTTTCCAACCCCTCACTTTCAGTCTGTATGTGTCCCTAGGTCTGAAGTGGGTCTCTTATAGACAGCATATATATGGGCCTTGTTTTTGTATCCATTCAGCCATTCTGTGTCTTTTGGTTGGGACATTTAATCCATTTACATTCAAGGTTATTATCGATATGTATGTTCCTATTACCATTTTCTTAATTGTTTTGGGTTTGTTTTTGTGAGTCATTTTCTCCTCTTGTGTTTCCTGCCTAGAGGAGTTTCTTTAGCATTTGTTATAAAGCTGGTTTGGTGATGCTGAATTCTCTTAGCTTTTGCTTGTCTGAAAAGCTTTTGACTTCTCAATTGAATGTGAATGAGATCCTTGCTGGGTAGAGTAATCTTGGTTGTAGGTTTTTCTCTTTCATCACTTTAAGTATATCCTGCCACTCCCATCTGGCCTGCAGATTTTCCACTGAAAAATCAGCTGATAACTATGGGGATTCCTTTGTATGTTATTTTTTGATTTTCCCTTGCTGCTTTTAGTCATTTTTCTTTGAATTTAATTTCTGTTATTTGATTAATGTATGTCTTGTTGTGTTTTTCCTAGAGTTGATCATGTATGGAACTCTCTGTGCTTCCTGGACTTTGGTGAATATTTCCTTTCCCATGTTAGTGAAGTTTTCCACTATAATCTCTTCAAAAATTTTCTCAGACTTTCTCTTCTTCTGGGACTCCTATAATTCTGTCAGTGCACTTAGTGTTGTCCCAGAGGTCTCTGAGATTGTCTTCAATTCTTTTCATTCCTTCTTCTTTATTCAGCTCCTCGGCAGTTTTTTCCACCATTTTGTCTTCCAGCTCACTTATTCGTTCTTCTGCCTCAGTTATTCTGTTATTAATTCCCTCTAGTGTGTTTTTCATTTCAGTTATTGTGCTGTTCATCTCTGTTTGTTCATTCTTTATTTCTTCTAGATCTTTGTTAAACATTTCTTGTATTTTCTCAATCCGTGCCTCCATTCTATTTCTGAGATTCTGGATCATCTTTACTATCTTTACTCTGAATTCTTTTCCAGGTAGATTTCTTAGTTCCTCTTCATTTATTCGGTCTTGTAGGTTTTACCTTGATCCTTAATCTGTGACATTTTTTTTTGCCATCTTTTTTTTGTTTTATGTGGATTGTGTTCCTGTCTTACTGGTTGTTTGGCCTGAGGCTTCCAACACTGGACTTTGTAGGCTATTTTGTAGAACTGGGTCTTGATGCAGCGATGAGGTACTCCCTGAAACCTCACTCTGATGAATATTCCTTGGGGTCTGAGGTACTTTGTTAGTCCAGTGGTTCGGACTCTGAGCTCCCACTGCAGGAACTTCAGCCTGACCCTGGGCTTGTGAACCAAGATCCCACAAGCCACATGGGGCAGCAAAAAAAGAAAAAAAGATCAATAACAAAATAAAAAATGAAATTAGACTAGGAAACTATTAGGTATGTTAGGAAGAATATAAAAATTTAGATGAATCAACAACTGGAAGGTACATCAGTACCACAAGAGTAAAAAAGAGGAGGAGGGAAAAGAAAAAAAAAAAATAGGGCAGGGGGAAGCCCTGGCTGTGGAGTGTGGGGTCTAAGCATGGGTGAGGTTTGGATGGTGGGCATGGCCAATGCTCAGGACCCACAGGGTTGGAAAAGGCCCAGTGGGCTGTTGGGGGTGGGGCTTAGGCTCAAGGAACAGAAGGTGCCCAGGCCTGCCCCCCACCCCTGGTCTCAGAGGGCAGGGGACCTCACCTGGGAGCCCAGCAGGCTTCCTGGGCTCAGGTGTGTGGGACAACCGCTCTTCTCTCCTCTCTTGCTCCTCCAGTCTGGGAGGGCCCCTCCCACCTGCCTCTCCTGATTTCTCTGGCCTCCCTCCTATGCCCCCAAGGACCCATGTGTCCTGGAGGGGTGTTTGGAGGGCAGGGGACCAGCCTGGGAGCTCAGCAGGCCCTCTGGCCCGAGTGGACCAGGCGATCGCCCTCCGCTTCTCTCCCACTCTTCCTGGAGAGTCCCTCCTGCCTGCCTCTCCTGATCTCCCCAGCTTCAGGGGTGCCGATCCTGTCTGGCCTCCACTTCTCCCCGCTCAGTCCCGCTACATCCTACTGGTTCACTTTAAGGTTCCTCCTGTCTCCTTGTGTGTCAGAGTCCCCGACCAGCGGCTGGCAGGTGCTCTAGCTGTGGGGAGACGCTAACTCTGCATCTTCCCACACCGCCATCTTGACTCCACTTCTGGGCCAAAGATTTTAACAGACACCTCACCAGAAAAGATGACAAATAGCATATAAAAAGATGCTTCATATTATATGTCATCAGGGAAATGCAAAGCAACAAGATACCACTATCCACCTATTAGAATGGCCAAAATTCAGAACAATGACAACACCAAATTCTAGAAAGGATGTGGAGTAATAGACATTCTCATTCATTGCGGGTGGGAATGCAAAATGGTTCAGCCACTTTGGAAGACAGTGTGGCAGTTTCTTACAAAACTAAACACATTCTTACCACACAATCCAGTAATAGCACTCCTTGGCATTTATCCAAACAAGATCCATACTTAGGTCCACACAAAAACCTGCACATGCATGTTTATAGGATCTTTATTCATAATTGTCAAATCTCGGAAGCAACCAAGGTGTGCTGCAGCAGGTGAATGGGTACATAAACTGTGGTACATCCAGATAATGTAATATTATTCAGTGCTAAAAAGAAATCACCTATTAAACCATAAAAAGAAATGGAGGAAGCTTAAATGCATGTTATGAAGTGGAAGAAGCCAACCTAAAAAGGCTACATATGGTGTGACAACTCTATGACATTCTGGAAAAGCAAATCTACTGATATAGTAAAAAGAACAGTGATTGACAGGGGGTGGGGAAGGAGGGATGGACAGGTAGAGCACATGGGATTTTCAGGGCAGTGAAAATCCCATGTGCTCTACCTGTTCATCTCCCCTAGCACAATGATGGATACATGCCATTATTCATCTGTCCAAATCCATAGAATGTATAACGCCAGGAGTGAACCTTAATGTAAACTATGGACTTTGAGTGATCATTATGTGTCAATTTAGGTCCACCAATTGTAAGAAATGTACCATTTTGGTGGGAGATGTTGATAATGTGGGAGACTATTCATATATGGGAACAAGGAGCATATGGGGACTCTCTGTGTTTTCCCCTCAATTTTGCTGCACACCTAAAACTGCTCTAAAACATTAATGTGTTTATAAACAAAAAAGCAATAGAATATTGCAATTGAATCATTGAATTTTTTAAATTGGAAAAGTTTGGACAGGTAGTTGGGGAGGTGGGCATTGAATTTCATGATAAGATGTTCATTTTGAACAGATTACTGTGGATATGATATAGAGAATGGCATTGAGGAAAGAGTGTATTGGGTAGAGGCAAAATGATTAGGTGGCTATTCCAAAGATGGTAATTTGGACATGGGATGTGATGATAGATTATTGTTGGAATTCAAGAGATATTAAGATAACAATAAGGAAAAGATTTGGCACTGAGTTACTGTGTAAGATTTAAGGAAATGGAAAACAACAAGGTCTCTGTCTTGTGTGGCTAGAAGTTTGGTGATTCCATTCTCTGATATATGGATCATTGGAAAATGAACAGGTCTGGGGTAAGAGAGGAGGGGGTGGATATTATGAGAGCAGTTTTGGACAAGTTGAGATTAAGGAATTTTTGAGAAATCCAAATGGAAATGTTGATATATCTAAGCTCAAAAAAAAATAAAAAGGTTTCGCCAAAAGATACAAATTGGGTAATTATTGGTATGTTGAGAGCTTGAACAGAATGACCTATAGAGGAGAACATAAGAAGGAGATACCTAGAATTGAGTCTCACAGAAACCTAGCTTTAATGGCTAATTAATGGTAGAGAAGGATGGGTCCATATGGTGAATGAAGGGAGGCCAGAGAGTGAGAAGTAAAAACTAGTGAAGTGAGTGTTTCAAATAGAAGAGCATGGCTCATAGTGTCAAAGAGTGTTCTGAGCCTTTTTATGATGAGGACTGAAACCTCTTCTTTGACTTCTGATCCCACTCTAAGGAAACATTTCATCCTACTTGTGGGGAAAGTCTATTACCAGTCAAATGTCACACCACTTGGAACTAAAAAAGCAGAGTTAAACAGATACACAGGATTACCATTGACCCCTGAACAATGAGGGGGGGTTAGGGGTGCTGAACATCCACAGTCGAAAATTGGCATATAACTTTTTACTCCCCCAGAGCTTAACTACTAATAGCATACTGTTAATCAGAAGCCTTGCTGATAACATAAACAGTCAATTAATACACATTCTGTATGTTATATATATACATACACATACATACATCTATTTTATGCATTCATGACATAACTAACTTTATATTAATTTTTCAATATTTCCAGGCTTTGTGGTTCATTTTGCAAGTTTTTCAAATCTCCAAAAAATTTCCAATACATTTACTGAAAAACATCCATATAAGTGGACCTGTGCAGTTTAAACCTATGTTATTCAAGGGTCAACTGGACTATTTTCCTTAAGAAAACCAGAAAACAATAATATTGTGTCTGAAGTTTTACCATTCTCAATAGTTCACTTCAGCAAACTCAGTGAGCCTTCTGCAATAGGCTCACAAATTCATATGTCTAGCATTCCATCTAGCATTTACACTTTCATTAAAATGTAAAATTAGGAGAGGTATTAACTTATTATTAATAAAAACGGTTGATTAGTAATCAGGAGCATTTTCATGGAAGTGACAACATATGCATATTAGGTTCCAAGACAGAAGAAGTATGCCAAAGCAAATCAGTTTGGGTGGATTATTCCCTCATCAATGTCTATTTTTAATGCAGAGATTACATCTGTATCTTTTCAGAAAGACTAAAATAATAAAATTTAAAGGTGAATTGTAAGAGAAATAAGATAGTGAGTAGATTATAGACTCTTATCAGTGTACAGCTTCTTTTATATAAGGCAAATGTAATGCAATCGTAGAATTGTTCAGTGGATAAGGAGACCCTCTGTATACTTAACATCCCTGCATCGATATTTGAGGATGAAAAAATATCTTGCTATTATAAAAATAAATAGGAATCAATCGTCTATGTAATGCATCAATACCACCTTTATACATCTTTTTATTGCTATAAAAATATACATTTTTTCTGGTAATCATAGTAATTTTAATATGATAACATATTATATGGAACATTAGAAGATACAATTTCAGAGATTTGCCTACATATCTTTGGTGGGGTTTGAGGTCAGAACTTAAAATATATTAAAAGTTTTATCTTGTTTGTGAACTAAAGTTGCTCAGATGACCCAGTCAAAACATTTCATTGAATTACATACTGTCTTTATACAAGACATACAGATCAAATAAAATAGATCGCAATACCAGAGGCAGGAAACTTAAAGATGCACAAGAATATGGCTTTCCCCATACTCAGAGACAAATACAAAAAATCTTAAAATTTTTCACAAGTGGGTCCTTTGTGAGTTCACTTCTGTTTGAATCTGACTTTTTATCCTCAGATCTTATCTGCTCTCCAATGTGAATTTTTCTTCTAATACTCAAAGCTTTACTTACCTTTTATAAAAAAAAAATTTTTTTTAAGTCCCCCATCTCACACCATATCATGCGTTCTCCTCCTAGAATATATTCCTTAAATCCAACAGCTGGGAAAGGAGAGTATGTTATAGCAGGACCATTAACCATCCCTCATGGCACTCTAAGTCCTGCAGTATACTGTTCTGTATCCCTTCTTTCAGAGCACTCCTCTGCTGTGGTTCAAGCATCTTCATCTTTACATCCTCCTGATTTCCCTGAGTGGAATTTTTGATCTTTGAGTCTGTCTCTCTACTGATTTGTAGTCACACACACACATATTAGTTACCCAGATTGGAATTGTTGAGCTTTTCTCTCTCTCTTACACACACCTGCTCAGTGAAAAATATTAATTTTCAGAAGCAGTGCAATCCAAACCCACGTGAGGAAGTAAGGAAATGGCTTTCTGACTATCTCATACTCCAAAGACTCAAAACAATAGATATATTATTAGTATGTAAGTATTGTCAGTTTGATTCTTCTATTCCTGGCTTTCAAATGAGGCACTTTAGAGTCTATCAGAGATAAGAATGAGGCACACTGCTGGGAAATAGGTGGCTATTACTTCGGCTAAATGTGCAATTATCTATAATAATACAAGTCCAGTTCTTAGGGGTCCACTTCATGTTCAAGTTCTAGAGAGAAGAGGTTTTTTCTGTTGTAGTTACACACATGGATTCTCTGCACTAACTGAAATTAAAGGTTGGTATTCCCCAACATTTTGAAAAGTTTTCTGGGCTTTATAGGCAGAATAATCCTTGGTAAGAAAAGATACTTGAGAGTTTAATTTGGAGTTACTGCATTGCTTGTTGAGATGTTACATGTGTCATATTTACAGATGTAGGGTTAATTTGTTTGTTCTTTATTTAGTCATTAATTGATTTACTCAAATTTTTCCTTTGCTCATTCAAAAAAAGTTTGCCTGCTATCTGAAGGTTGTTTATTTATAGATGAGTGACTTGGAGTAGAACATCAGCAGATGCTCTTCTTTACATTTCCTTTCTGTATGATTTGTATAGATAAATTTACACACTCACCTACTATAGGTCTTACTATACAAGCTTAGGTTCTACATTGCTTTCATACCCATTTTTATCTCCTAATGGCAATAATGCTCCCCAGTCCAGCAAACCGAGCCCTACAAATCCCCAAAGTATTTCTTATTTACTCAAATAACATCAATTCTCAGGAAATAGTCTGAATAGCTGGTAATAGCAGCAAGGATATATTTCCAAGTGCTTTCTGCTCATTTCACGTATCGGCCCAAACGGGAAAGTTCAGTGTTCAGTGATTCACAAAGCATTTTGCTTAAACAGATGTCAGGCTGACTGCATGAAAACTCCCCAAGATGATTTTTAAAACATTAGTTCTCAGTATCTCAGTAGGTCTTGGGTGTAGTCCAAGAATCTGTTTTTTTTAAAGCTCTTTCAAGTAATTCTGATGCTAAGCCAAATTTATGAACCTAGGCTACACTCTGCCATCTAGATCATACTGTTCTGAATTGCTTCAACATTTAATATATATGCTCATGAATTCCAAGGTTTGTCACCCAGTATTGATGTAATCTTGGCCAAGTAGATTAACATCTCGGTGCTTCAGTTTCTTCAGTAATAGGTGTTTTGTGAGGGTTAAATAAGTTGAATACATGTAAATTGCTGAGAATTTACCTGATACAGGAAGAAGTTGTTATTTTCATTTCTATTATTAATCATTCCTTTATTTTGAAGTCCTCAAACATATATTAAGAACTTATAAAATATCAGGCATAGCATTTCAAGCTTGGGGAATATAAAAATAAAGAGCATCCCACTTTGCTGCCATCACTAAGAGTGTGGTGTGGAAAACAGATTTATAAATAAATAATTAAAATAGATATATCTGGATCAAATATCTAAATGGAAGGGTTAAAAGTATAAAACTCTTAGAAGAAAACATAGAGCAAAAGTTGCATGATGTTGCATTTGGCAGTGATTTCTTGGATATGACACCAAAAGCACAAAGATAAATAGGCCTACAGCAATATTTAAAACTTTTGTGCATCAAAGGACACTGTTCACGGAACTTCCCTGGTGGTGCCGTGGTTAAGAATCTGCCTGCCATGGGCTTCCGTGGTGGTGCAGCGATTAAGAATCCGCCTGCCAATGCAGGGGACATGGGTTTGAGCTCTGGTCCGGGAGGATCCCACATGCCGTGGAGCAACTAAGCCCATGCACCACAACTACTGAGCCTGCGCTCTAGAGCCCACGAGCCACAACTACTGAAGCCCACGTGCCTGGAAGTCGAGCTCTGCAACAAGAGAAGCCACCACAATGAGAAGCCCACGCACCACAACGAAGAGTAGCCCTCACTCGCTGCAACTAGAGAAAACTGCATGCAGCAACAAAGACCCAACGCAGCCAAAAAATAAATAGAAAAAAAAATAAATGTATTTTTAAAAAAA